>NC_061115.1:209819666-209901369 GCF_002878395.1 Capsicum annuum | reverse complement strand
ATTTTTCAATTCATTTTTCCACCATATTCTCTTAGTTTGCCATGAAAATGAAGGGTGCTTTTTCCCGTCTTCTTCCTTCTACTTCAAACATTGTTTTGGGGGCTTTCAGGCACAATGAAGAATCTAAAAATAATTTTTATGAGGATCACAAACAAATCTAAAAACAGTTGCAGTTAATGGAGCTTTCAAACATGAAAGTGATGATGTCACTTTCATCGCCAGCTTTGGTAATGATGATATCAGCATTTTCGTCATGTTAGTGTTTATCCTTATCCTGATTGAAATTTTACGGTCACAATGATAGTGTTCAAAATTTTCAGATCAGAGCAACAATTAGAAAATCCGGTGGCAGAACAAGAGAGTATATACAAAGCTATGGGATGGCATTTTCATAAACAAATACTCTCTCCGTTTAAAAAAAAAAATGACATACTTTCCTTTTTAATCTGTTTAAAAATGAAATTCTTTTTTTTTTTTTTAGCAACTTTTAAATTTTACCTTTCCACGTGATATGTTTAAGATCACAGATCTTTAATTTAATACCATAAGATTCAAAAGTCATTTTATTTTCTTAAACTCCGTATCAAATCAAACTAGATCATTTTTTTTTAAACGGAGAAAATATTATTTATACAAATAATCTATTGCATATAATTTCTAATACATCACACCAAATAGTGTATAAAAAATAATGTCAGCATAAGTAATACCAATATTACTAATACAAACATTATTAACACATCTTATTCAACCCTAATCTTATACACTCTACTCCCTCCGTTTAAAAAAGAATAACCTAATTTGACTTGACATGAAGTTTAAGAAAATAAAGAAGACTTTGGAATCTTATAGTATTAAATTAAATATATGTCAAATGTACCAAAATGTCCTTCTATCTCGTTATCTTAAATATGTCACTTGAAAAGTTAAAATTAAAAAGTTACTAAAAAGAAAAAGAAATCATTCTTTTTTAAATGGAGAAACGGAGGGAGCATTAAACAAACCTTAATTGTACTCCCAACCACATGTCTTTCTCTTATCAAACAAAAGAAAAAAAGAAAAAGAACAATAAATTTCCCTTTGTTTGACAATCATAACTAACTTCAAAAAAATATTAGTGGACCATAAAGCCCCTCCTCCTTACAAAATTGGATGTCCGTACTGACAATCAATTTGTCACACAGATCCAACCCTTTCAATAGCTTAAACCACCCAATTATAGGGCACAAACAAGCCCAATCATTAAATTTTCTATGGCCCAACAAGCCCAATCATTGGACTCCTTATAGTAACCACACAAATAATGCATTCATACAATAAATAATAATGAGAAACACTTGTACTATCAAATAAGGCTTGGGGTAGTCTTTGAAATGGATGGATCATCCAAAATTTAAAATTTATGAGTTCGGATTTTGTTTTATCCGGAATCATCTACTAAAAAGTTGTGTAAGGGGCTTGCTACGCCTCTAGGGATGACATTAAGGCGGGGGGCGAGGAGGGTTTAGAGCTATGTAGGTCAGGGTGAGTGTGGGTGTAGGGCAGACTACCTCTGAGTAATGAGTCAAAGAGTGAGTCGACAATAAACTAATGGATTTGGATCCCTTGGTGAGTAAATTTGATGACTTAACAACTAAGGAGAATGAGTTTATGGTGAAAGCATCTCTTATATCATGATCAGACTAGCAATGATTAAATCAAGCTCAATCACAACATTTGTGTCTTTATTAATTTCTGCAACGACCTCAGGTTAATACTGTAACAACAATTGAATTCACAGTTAAATATATAACAGATTTCTTAATATATATTTATGATTTGCACAAAAGCTATTGAATGCTCATTTGGTACGTGGATAAGGTGAGATATCTTAGAATTGATTAAGCCTGAGGTAAATAAGTTTATATCATCAATCAAACGCGTTATAAATTTTATCTCATTTTTTTTATCTGGGATTACCTCATTTTATTTCATCAAACTTTTGATTATTTTATCTCACTTCTCATAGCGACCACTAAACAACCACCAATGCTTTTGAGGCTCAAAAATGTTAATGGTAATGAACATGTGGTGTTACGGATCCGTACCCTGAACACCACTTGCTAACAAACAAAGTGGGCTCTTGAAATCATTGGGCCTCTTTGGTGTTCATTTATTTGGGCCAGTAGGTAGATATAGGCCCACAGACCCGGCTATTGTCCCATCAACTGTGTTTGGTATGATGGAAAATAACTCAACAATATTTTCTGGAAAATAAGTTGGTTTTCTACTTATTTTCTCATTTTTTGCTGGCGCGTGAAAAAATGTATTCCGAAAAATATTTTATGATGTTTGGTTGATGAGTAGAAAATATTTTTTAGAAAAATATTTTCTAGTGTTTAATTGGTGAGTGAAAAAATATTTTTTAGAAAACATTACTAATTGTTAACTAGTATATTAGTACCTCTGACAACTCAACAATTTGTAAGAAATAATTTAAGTATAGCAAATAATATCAATACCGAATACTAAAAATTACAATCACTAAATTTAATTAACTACTAATTAGCAAATATAGGAGACATTTTTCAACATTTTGTTAGGATAATCTCAAGATACTACAATCAATAGAAATACAACGGAACAACAAGCTTATTCAATCTTGTGAAACAAGTTACATCGATGACAAAATGAGATATGCAATTAGTAAAAGTAACATAGGTAAGTCTTGCTCTATGCATATGGAAATAATAATACATTCAACGAGCATTGGAAAAGAAAAAAATTCGGGCTTCACTATTTTTTATTTCAAGCAGTGAAAAACTGAAGCAAAACATAGTGAAAAATATTTTTGAGTAATGTGAATTTTTTGAGATATATGAATATTAGTGTTGATGGGGCGGGGAAGAGGGGTGGAAGAGAGGCATAAGTCACATTTATCATTTTTCGGAAAATGACTTTCCTTGGTCCATGAGGAAAGTCATTTTCCCTCAAATGCAGGAAAATAAGTTTTTATGGAAAACACTTTTCCAATATTTAATTACAACCAAACAAGAGAAAATAAGAAAACATTTTCCATCATACCAAACACAAATGCAAAAATTACACCTAGCATCGTCAAAATACATCGTCAACCTCTCCACTTGGCACCATCTTTCACTTTGACACCTCAAGTGGACGTTGTTCATTTTAAGCACCTAAACCAGCTACAAACTGTGTCATTTTGGCACCTTTCGCTGACATGGCAAAGTGAGTGTTCTATACTCGCATTTTGGCGCGTGACAAACCTTATTTTAACCCATTTTTAATTTAATTTTATCATCTTCTTCCTCATTTTTTCATCTCATTTTCTTCCACTATTTTTTTCAAGCTTAAACACTTAAAAAAACTAATAAAATTGAGTTCCTAATTCAAAAACTAAGAGTAACTATTGTATCGGTATGATAATTAACTCTTAAAGAATATTATTAATATACAATTCACTTCCAAGCGCACATCCTGTAAAGTATCTATGTTTTCTTCCAAGCAACTCCTAATCGTATTTATGCTTTCTTTCGCTAAATAATTTTCTAACTGAACACTGGCCTTCCCCTTCTTCATATTTTTTTAGTCATATGTCTGAAATCCATGAGGCTTAAGCTCAAAGAAGGTTGCGTAGGGAAGATGTTATGGGGGCTTTTTGTAATTATTTGGTAAAAAAAAAAGGTGTCACTAATTCATTGGACATCTTGTTATGTGTTTTTGTTTTTTTTTTTTTTTTTTTTTTTTTAAATTATGTGTGTATATAACGATGTGGTAATTTAAAATGAGTTGACACCAATTAATTGATCGTTTAATCCTTGTTGGAAGCGCGTGCAATTCACGCACCAGGAATGGTGTCGAAAAGTGCCAAAACGATACAGTTTGTAGTTGATTTAGGTGCTTGAAATAAACAACGTCTACTTAATGTGTCAAAGTGAAAGATGATGCCAAATTGAGGGGCCTATCGATTATTCCGCCTCTAACATCCCCAAAAGTATCGAGAGATCATGAGTACAAGTCATGAAAAATATTTTTTTTCTAGAAATGCAAAGTGAAGCTACAGAGAATAGATCCTTATGATCCAACCGTGCCTAACTAGAGCTTTAGTACACCAGGTTGTCTTTTAACTCAACTATCTAATAGACATCAGACACTTAAGAACATACGTGCTAAAAAAAATAAAATTTGAAATGAAAGTGTCTTTATATAAACATTTTATCATATATTTAGATGATCAATTGAAACAAATCTTCATTTGAGTATTCAAATAAAATTTACTAGAAAGTTTAAGAGATTATTGATGAATTAAGGTTCATAATATTAAAGTGTCTAATGTGAAAAGTTCTTTCACTTTTTGAATCAAATTGTCTCATTACTCTTACAACTAACCCAAAGATACTCTCTTTTCACCTATTGAATCGAATTTTCTTTTTACGTATTTAAAATTACCCCTTTATAACATTTAATAAACTTTAATTGACACACGTATCAAATGCTTAGTATATACTTTATGGAGTCGTTTGGTTGGGAATGTAGTTATCCTGAGATTAGTTATGCTCAGATAAGTTATGATGAGATAAGTTATACTGGATTAATTATGCTGAGATTATTTTTTATTGAGTGTTTGGTTTGTTGTATTCAAAGTAATATGCATGGTATAACTTCTAAGAATAAATTAATTGATTACCAAAATACCCTCCATCTTATTTAACTTTTTTGTTATATATATATTTTTTTCAAGCTTTAAATATTTATTCTTAAAAATAAAACGTTCATCTTATTTAGCTTAATTTTTTTGTGTGTGTGCATTTTCATAATTATATCGTGTGTATTTTAAAAATAAAATTTTCATCTTATTTAGGTTTAATTTTTTTGCATGTGCCTTTCCATGATTATGCTGTGTGTGTTTAAAATTTTTTTTTTACTACATCTTATTTAGTTTGAAATAAAAACTTCCAACTTAAATTTGTTGAAGTAAAAGAAGATTTGTTGTTTATGTCGCTTTATTTAAACACGTATCACTTATATAATATAGAATTTTAAAATTCATTTTAATTGATATACACAATATCAATTTTTAAGTGATTAAAAGACTATTTAATTTAAAATATGTAATTGAATAATGAAGTCGATTGTGAAACGATAATGTGTATTAAAACTAAGCAACGCCTTTATAATTGCTAAAATATTTTACAGATAACCAGTGAATGGTAATTATTATTATAAAATCTACTTACTTTAATTAATCTTTTCATTGTGTAGTAAGAACTTTTTGTGTTATCAATTCACAAAAATAACACTTGGAAAGAAAAAATTGATGTTGAATTTCATTTTTCTATGCTTAAAAAATTACAATACCTACATTTTGTAGGATATATAACAACGTTTGAATGATAATTTAATTTATGTACAGCTTATTAGCAGTGTAAAAGATACATGAGCTTTTGCATGTAGGTATACCAAGTTTATTTTGTGGTAGTTTGTATGAAATGGTTCAATCAATTAATCCCCAACATTCCTAAATTTCCTCCAAACAAAGGTATACCAAGTACTTTTTTTCTTTGTTTGCTTAATAAAAGCGATTTGAAAAATCATCAAATGTAATAGTAAGTGGTTGGCATTTTTCATCACCTTGTCTTGCTATATCGAAAACAAAGGAATTGGTCATGAGAGATAACGGTAGCACTTTAGATCCCTCAAATATTAATAGATTTTAGTTTTGATCCTTATTATATATGAATCTAACATATTTTGATTTTTAATATGTTAATTGTACATTTTGATCCTTTATATAAGAAAATAGCGTATAAATTTATAAAATTCACAAGCAATAGGATGAAAAAAAATGCAAAGTTCAATTAATAAAAAGTTAATTTTTCTTAATCATATATTTCTGTCGTTCCAAGATAAGATATTTTAGTCTTTTTAGTTTGTCATAAATAACACGTTTTAAATAATAAAGTAGATATTAATAATATTTTTTCAATTTCAAAAACAATAATTACAGATTGAAGAACTAAGAGGAGATGAAGAAGATTGGAGAAATGTGTTTGTAATGAATTTGGGGATAATCTTGTCATTTTATAGTTTTATCCCAAGTATAAATTATGATGGGATTGTTATCCCACCAAATATGGAGAACAACTTATCTTGATACTATTTATTAGTCCCGAAATAAGTTATCCCGAATATTAACAACCAAACGATGAATTAAAATTTTTATTCTAAAACTATTATTTTATCTCAAAATTATTTACTCTAGTACCTCGCACCAAACCACCCATATAATAATTTGTCAAAAATTTAATAAGAAGGTATCTCTTTTTTCTTTTATTTTTTTTTAAGAAAAAATAAAAATTCACAGTCCCATGTTTTCTCACCTACCACATCCTGCTTTACACGTGGGATTAATTCCCATGGCAAATACAATAATTAGTGGTAAGGGCGGTGCTTGACTTTGACTCAATTTTTGTATAAATAAATGAAGTACGTAAATAATTTAGACCAGTAAAAAAATTATGACGTGTCACTTAACTAATGGTCGAATTAGTTGAATGGGGGATCTCGTAAATAGGGGGTTATCGATTCAACTGGTTTGATTTGACCCGTGCTTAACTCACTCCAAACTACATTAATATTTATATTTATAATAATTTTTCTACTTTCTCGTTACTTTTCTTTTTATTTATTTTTATATAATATTATATTAGTTGAAAGTAGTTTAGTAATTTCTCAATATTTCTAGAATAAAAAATCACATATTCATTTTTAATATTTTATCCTATTTTCTTTACTTCATTTCAGAAAGAATATCTCTTTTTTTTTTTTTTGAAACTATTTAAGACTACAAAATTAGAAGATATTTTGATTTTTTTTATATATCTTTAGTTTAAACTCACAAAATGTAAAAATATATATTTTTTTTAATTTTTTTGCTAAGTTAAAATCAGACAAATAAATTAAAATCGAGGGGGATAAAAGTTTAACAAAAACTTTTTTAAACAAATGCATGTATTAAAAATCTTTTCCTTTTCATTTTACTAAAATTTTTTGAATGAAAATCTTTAACGATCTAAATTGAGTTTTGTCTTGTGTTGAATAAACTTAATTATTGTTTCCTCAGTTAATGCTATAAATTATTATATGATCATGTCAGTAAAATTAATTTATAAATAAATATAGCAATTAAATTAAATTATTTATAAATCTAATTCAACTAAATACTTTTGTAAATGTTTTTTCAATTGGTGAAAGCTTATAAGGTTATTAAAACTTCAACTAGGATTACAAAGACAAAATAAAGTTCCTTGTGAGGATTAAAAAATTAGATATTCTCTCTTATTATTATTTCCACATAAAAGAACATTATAAAATTTTAAAATTAATTTTTGATTTGATTGGATAAATAGATCTTTTGTGGTGTCACTATCACATTTTTGTACGAGTCATCACTTGTATACATTTAAAAAACCCATATCATTAATCAAGTTATCAAAATGGTTGAAAATATGCAAAGTCATTAAACCTTCATTGAAGGATAAAATGAAAAAAAAAAAAAAAATCATGTGAAAACTACGAAAGTTGGAGATCCTCTCTTATACATAGTAGTAATATCATCTACATGTACGTTCTCGATTCAATATTATTTGCTTGGATTTTTCGATTAATCTCATCTCATGAGACTTGCAACGTGTAGTTCATATTTTGTGTGCTCTGTAAGCTATTACATTAAAGGTTAGACTCTAGAACAAGATTTACCTAGAATACAACTATATGATTGTCGCTTGCGGATACTTTTACAACTTTGAAGAATTTGCCCTTCGAGTTGGATCAATTGGTACGGAGGGTGGTTATCCACACGGATTACCCGAGATCAATCCCCGCTCAATGCATTCTGAGTCAAGCTCTATCGCACAGAACTTGTCTAGTGCGGTTTACATTTCATGTGTGGTTTGTAACCCGTATGGCAAAAGCTGTGTAGCAAGATTGTAGCGGCCCGAATGTACTAATCAAATTTATTACTAAATTTTAAAACATCTGTATTATTTCATTTATAATGATGTATAATTGTACATTAATTCATGTAATTTTTCTCACTACCAAATATAAACGTAATACACAAATTAAACTAATATTGTATTCAAACAAATACCATTATATAAAATGAGATGAATTTTGATTTAAGTTTATCCTCGATTTTTTTTTTCCCAAATACTTGCAAGAAAATGATTAAGTATGTGTTTGTTTATGTGATTTAATTTGTTTGCAAAACTTTGTAAAACGTATAAAAGCATATTTAAATCCCCAAAGGAAGTCCATTCATTCAAATACATTTTAAATTTATATTACAAATTATGTATCATCAAGCTAAAATTTATTTTTTCTGGTGGCTTCTAGCATCGTAAAGATAGTAGGTAAAAGAAAAATATGGCATTTGATAATTTTTTTTTTCTTTTTCAAAAAGACAGAATATAGCATATTGCAGGAGTGGATATACTATTCGAAAAAGCCTAACAATTTAGATTAGTTGGTGCAATTCTCTCTATGATTCATCTTATATTTTTCACGCTTCAAAAATTCAATTCCGAGCGTACAAAGTTGGAGTCCTAATCTTTTGTAGAAAGGGAACATATTTTTTTTTTATATGGTTTTAATATATATAGTTAAATTGAATCTAATAATGTTATTAAATTTTACGATTATCCTCTCATAAATTAGTTTGATATTGAGTTAAGTACAAAATTAATTTCTTCAGTATGATCAACAACAACAATATAACATACTCAGTAAATTTCCACAAAACTTTATATAAAGTAATAAGATTGTTTCTGATAAACTTTCAGTTCAGGACAAAAAAATACAAAAAAACGTATTAAAAATAAAAAATAAGATGAAATAATACACCAATATAGAATAACAAAAAATAAGACATTTCTAATATGATCAGTCAAATTAATTTCAATTTATCACTTTTGACGTTAAACTCCTCCGTCCTATATTTATATTATCTACGCTTCAGTTGTTCAATTAGAGATGTGTGGAGCATTGGAGTCTCAATCATTTATAGAGTAGGAAATAAACTCCTTAATCTAGATATACAACTCAACCGAATCTAAATTTTTTTCGTAATTGCACAATTTCCCCCCCTCATAAGCTAACTTATAATATTAAGTTATGTTTGAAATTCATTTCTTTAATATAATCAATTCGATGTTTATAATATTAGGCCTTTTGTCATATATTGTTCATACTTTATATGTTCAGTTTTGAGTAGGGGCGGAGTCATCGTACGATTGAAGGTTCACTCAAATCCTCTTTAACGAAAAATTATATTATTTATATATAGTTAGAATTATTTTTTATGTATATATAATGAGATAAACATCCAGTAACCTCAAAATTATTGTCAAAGCTGCTACAATACACTCCAACTTAACAGAGGTCCTATTACCCCCGAAATTAATTTAAGCATATTTTTGCCACCCATTTTATGCTGATGTGACACCTTTATTACATAAAAATTGGGCCCTTATCAAAGGTGCCGCGTCAGCTAAATTTTTTTTACAAAAATACGCTAAAATTTAGTTAAAGGGATAATAGGACTCAAGTAAAGTTTGAGCGTGTCATAGCAAATTTGGTCATAGTTTAGGAGGTTACTTGATGGTTTGCTCATATATAATTGATGTTGAATCTTCGTCGGTTAATTTATATGTCTACTTCTTTTGATTTTAAACCTGATTGGGAGCATACATATTTTTATAATCGTCCATATGAGACACGTGGCAAAATGTAATGATTAGCAACCAATAATACCACATACACGTGTCGCACAACTAGTGAAACACGTCAACTATCTTTAGAAGCTATACTTTCTGTAAGGCCTAAAATTCCAGAAACTTCCAGTCCACCCATGGCTATAAACACCCCTAAAATCTTAGCGGCCCAAATCACGCCACGTGTACGTTATGCCACATACGCATCCTACGTGGCATCCTTATTGGCTCGTATTTGATTCGGTAATCTCTCTCATAAAATCTTTAGGTCACCTTTCCAACATTTTTCGCCAACCAAACCAATAACTAACCAAAAAAAAAAAAAAAAAATTCTCTCCGCAAAAATAAAAAAAAAATTAAAGCAAAATTTGTGAATATTTTCAATTTTGGAATTGGAATTGCTACACTTGACTGAGGGTGTTCGGAAATTTTCTCCTACCTCGCTCGAGGTATTTGTAAGCTCTGCATGTACTCTATCCTCCTCAAACCTCACTGGCATAATTTTACTTGTCGTTGTAGTGAAGTTGTGGGAGATGAAATTTAACATACCAAACCAAAATTCTCTCTCAGAAAAATTTTTAAAAAACAAAAAAATTTGTGATTTTTTTTTTCTCGATTTAGTGAGGTAGTGTGATTCCATTACTAGTTGCTATATTTTCTCCGTTGTTTCCTTTTTCTTTGTAATTGAAATTGCTATACTTTAGTTGGAGTTTTTTCGAATACAGTCTCTCTGATACCTTCCACTAGTTATTAGTAAGTTTTGCGTATATTCTATCCTTTTTCAGACTTGGGATATCACTTGGTACGTTGTTTTTGTAGGTGAAGGATTAACACAACAAACGCAAATTCTCCCTCTCAAAAAAAGGAAAAATTAAAGCAAAATTGGTGGTTTATTGAATATATATATTTTTGGTCTCTCTCAAAAAAAGAAACATTGTAGCAAAATTAATTTTTTTTTTTTTTTTTGAATTTTTAACTTTTTTTTTTTGGATTTAGTGAAGTTGTGTGATTTGATTACTAGTTGCTATTTTCTATATTTCCTCCACTGTTTCGTTCTCCTTTGTACTTGATTTTGCTACACTTGAGTCCGCGGATTTTCAGAAACAACCTCTCTGTGTCCCACGAGGTAGTGGTAATTACTGCATATACTCTACCCTCCTCAGAACACACACTTGTTGTAGTGAAGGAGTGGGATGAATGTAAGTAAATTAGGTGACGTTTCTCTCTCTTTCGAGAAAGAAAAAAAAAGTAAAATTGGTGATTTATTTTTTATTTTTTTGAATATATGTATTTTTAGGTGAAGGATTAATATAACAAATAAAAATTCTAAATGAAGCTTTTTTTTTTTTTTTTTTTTTGATTAGGTGTGAAAATGGAGAAGGAAAAAGTGGTGTATATGTGGGGGTATTTACCAGGAGCAATGCCACAGAGGTCACCATTATTGGCTCCAATTGTTGTGAGGGTTCCACAAGAGGAATCTAACATTGGTGCAGGGAATTATTCGTGGAAGGATGTTTGTGGTGGCGGCTGTGGCTTTGCTATGGCTATTTCAGGTATTTTTCCTTTCATTTCTGTTTTTTTTGGCAAACAGCATATATCCTGACAGTTTGTAACTTAATTATAAAAATTTTCACATTTTGCATGATTACTGAAAACCTCAGTTTTAGGTCTGTCGATATACATAATCAGTTTCCGATACATTCAACGAAGATACATTTTTTCCTTTGATACATAATTAACTCTTAATATATATTTTTTTCGATTTTGGGTCTGTCGAAGATACATAATACATCCAACAAAGATACATTTTTTCCTTTGTAAATATACACAATTAGCTTCCGATTCATTTTCTCCAATTTTGGGTCCCTCGGGATACTTAATACATCCAACAAAGATATATTTTTTCCTTTGTAAAGATACATAATTAGCTCCCAATATATTTTTTTTGATTTTGAATCTGTCGGGATAAATAATTAGCTCTCGATACATGTAACGAAGATATATAATTAGTTGGGATTTTTGTAATTACTTTGTAAAGGTAGGGGTTCGTGTAAATAGGGTAAGTTAAAATGTATGTTTAACATTTTTTTCCCTCAACTAAATTTGGGGATAACTGCCATTATAGGTTTTGAATGGGTGGGTTGAGTTGAATTTGGGCAGGTCAAGATGAGCTAAGTTAATAAATGGATGGGTTATTGATTCGCCTGATAGTTACTTAAGTTGAAATGAGTTGTGCTAAAATGGATTAAAATGCGAGTTATAATCCAATTCGTCCAACTCTTATTAAGTTTTTATTACTGAATTTTTTTTTTTAAATAAAATTTTTAGTTTCTTCTAAAATTATTATTTTTCGTTATTATGACTATATATAAATATTAAATAATAATACAACAACAACAACAAACCCAGTGTATTCCCACTTTGTGGGGTCTGGGGGGGGTAAGATGTACGCAGTCCATACCTCTACCTCTGATGAAGTAGAAAGGCTGTTTCCGAAAGACCCCCGGCTCAAGTTACGAGATATCAAACAAACACATAGTACAGCACAGAAGCAGATGACATAACATAGATACTGCAGCCATAAGGAATATAAAACAGAGTAAAGCAGGAATGCAGGAATATAAAGCAGAGGAAAGCACACAGATTCGTAACAAACATAGAACACGGAACACGGAACAGAACATTGAATACGGAATCATACCAGGAATACACCCCCACCAATTACCTCCCTACATTAGCGACCCGAACAGGCCCTAATCCTCTGCCGTAATTCGCGTCTTCCAGACCTTCCTATCTAGGGTCATGTCCTCGGTAAGCTGTAACTGTTCCATGTCCCGCCTAATCACCTCACCCCAGTACTTCTTCGGTCTACCCCTACCCCGTCTAAAACCATCCAACGCTAGCCTCTCACACCTACGGACCGGGGCATCCATGCCCCTCCTCTTCACGTGTCCGAACCATCTCAATCGTGCTTCCCGCATCTTACACTCCACTGAAGTCACCCCAACCTTCTCCCGGATAGTCTCATTCCGAGCTCTATTAAATAATAATATTTTTTTGAAAATATTTTGGCGAGATTCCTAATGAATCAATTTGGGGTAGATATTAGTCCTGGATGGATTGACATGGGTATGATTTAAATGAATTGAGTTAATAAATGAACGGGGCAATAAGGGCTGAGCGGGTTATGATTTCATGGGTTAAATTTGCCACCTTTGTCTACCAAACTAGGATAGATGAGGAGGATGAAATTGGATATAGTAGTAGCATTATGTTTAGATTTTGCCTTTGCAATTGGGCATGTGTTCGGGATGTTTTCTTGAAAGAAATAAGATATGTAGTTACAGTATGTTTTAGTTAGCCGATTAAAAGTAATTAATGTGTATCAAGTGTCGGAGAAAGTGATTTTATAAATAAGTAGTTACGAGAATTGTTGAAATTGATAATGATTAGTAGTTTGGTGAAGATAGATAGTAGTTCTCTCTAATTAAAAGCATTTTTTCATCGAAAAGGTTGAATGACGTAAATGAAATGTAGAGTGTGTTTTTTTTTCTTTTCGGAATGAGTATTTCGTGGATTATGAAAACTATTAGGAACAACATAGTAAAAAAAGGGTCAAACGAAAATAGTTAGTAATTTTTTTTTTTGGCTTATAAACACTTTTCCTGAGCCGGGGGTCTACTCGAAACAACATCTCTACTTAATCTGAGGTAGAGGTATGGACTGCGTAGACTTTACCCTTTCCAAACCCACTCTGTTGGAATACACTGGGTATGTTGTTGTTGCTTATAAACCCTTTCAGCGTTTATCAAAATGTGGATAAGCCAAAAAATGCTTATAAGCAGGTCAAACCAACTTATAAGATTACCCAAACACCTCTTAGTTATGGCTATTATTTGAAATGAAATATTGGATCATTTTATAGTATCCCATCTGTCTCGATTTATACGGCGAGATTTGAACTAGATGGACTTAGACCAATGTTTCAAAATGTGTTTTTCATCATATTGACATGAGTAGAATGACAATCTGTACTTTTTCGTATAGTTTTTGAATATCTAAATTTTAATTTTGAATATTGAGTTGATCTAATCCGATTTAGCATCAAAGATTAGATATTTGACTCTCGTGAAGTGAGAAGTCTCACATATATTGGGGTCGAGGGAGTAGCTGATTTGTTCAACTGAGAAGTACTGGATATCAACTCTTTGTAGGTGTTTGGCCAGTGAAAACAAAAAATAATTGGAGTTGGAGTTGTGTTTAGCCATGAATATAAATTGGAGTTGTTTTTGAATTTTTTTGAGAGAAGTGTGAGTGAAAAAAGTGTTAACAAGTTAAGACTTGTTTTCACTTTTCCAAATACAAGTTGTATTTGAAGTTTTTATGGCCAAACATCATTTTGAATTACGTGAAAAAAAAATTCCGGAAAAAAGTGAATATTTCTCATGGCCTAACGGGGCTCTTTAGTTTTCGGTGAATTTCTAATTGACTACTTCTTGGGAGAACTTGGAAGTTCTTCCTTGTTTACATTAAGTCCTAAATTGGATTTCAAGTGATCTTCTTTATGGTTTCCCATCTTATTATATTTGAGCTACTTGACTAACATAAATTGCAATTATTGTGTTGTTTGTACTACTCTTTCATCAGATTCCGGGAAGCTCATTACATGGGGTTCAACGGACGATTTAGGACAATGCTATCTGACATCAGGGAAACATGGGGTAACTCACTTACTTTGTTTACTCAGCTCAATGACTACTTTTATGGGACACATAAAAGTTAACTTCAATTTTCTTACTTTTGAAGGAAATCCCGGCGCCTTTTCCCCTTCCTGAAGAAATTTCAATAGTAAAAGCTGCAGCGGGTTGGGCACATTGTGTTGCTATTACAGGTATATAAGCAATGTTAAGGTTAATGGTGCCATTCATTTTGGAGCAACTTGAAGCTTGTGTATTTTCTGTGACATGGGATGATATTAATATGTGTATACCTACTTCAACATCCAGTATATTCTCCTCATCCACTGGATTCGGATACTCATAATTTTGAAGTTGACAAAGATATAAGATTGACTATGTCTGTGCCCCCCATTAGTTGAGGGGTAGGTTGTTTAACCTCTTGAGCTTGCTTTTAGGATTGAGTTAGGTCCAAAGTGCTTTTCTTATCTTGACATTAGTGTCAAAGTCATACCTGCTATCTTGTGTCCCGATGTTGGGCCCTCATACTATCTTATGTTATCCATGCCCTAGTTGACATGCGTGGGTCAGGGTGTCAAGTGTCCCACATTAGTCGAGGAATGGTTTGTTTGTCTCCTTATACCATCCCGGAAATCGTCACCCCTCGAGGCGGCCATGGGTCATGGACATCCTTCACACAACAAATCCACTTTGAAGTTGACTTGCAGCATACACCTGACTTTCTTGAAGTCATAAGATTCTCCCTTAGTATGCCATTCTCTCCCCCTCTTGGGCTTGCTTTTGTTTCTGCTTATTTGAAAACTTTTGCAGTACCTGTTAGCTTCAATGTCCATTTCTTATCTGATTATTGAGCTCTAGCCTCCAATATTTGTATATTTGTCTTGCTCTATGATTTATCGGTTCTCTTTTTGTCTTTTTTCATAATCCCTCATTGTAATGTGTTTATGGAACCTTGGATTGACATACTACTCAAACCTAAAATGCAGAAACTGGAGAAGTTTATACATGGGGTTGGAAGGAATGCATTCCTTCTGGAAAGTTTCTTGGGGAGCCAGCAGAAGACAAGGAAATAAGCGATGGGCAGAGTTCATTCCCGGCACAGCAAGGTATTGGATTGGCTTCACTGTTAGAAAGAAGCACAATCTGCTATTTACATTTTACAGAGTAATATTTTGAAGATTAACTTTATCACAGTAAGCCCTCACCCCCAGGGATTGAGATCCACGGTTGCAGCAGCATCTGGTATAGAGACTAGAGGGGGAGAAGATGGTGCAAAACGTAGACGGGTATCATCAGCTAAGAAACCAGCTGAGAGCTCATCCTCGTGTGAAGAAGGTCTCTCGGCATTGCCATGTTTAGTCTCACTGAATCCAGGGGTGCGGATTGTCAGTGTAGCAGCTGGTGGGCGGCATACTTTGGCATTATCAGGTATTTTGTACGTCTTGGATAAACCTGCTTCAATACATCATACAAGTGTCTTAGGTTCCTGGAGCATAGTTTGTTGACATTGCCCCTTATGAATCATATGGTTACATTGTTAAAGATTTCCAAAGAAGGATAACATTTACTCTTTCCTTTTAGATATAGGACAAGTGTGGGGTTGGGGCTATGGAGGGGAAGGACAGCTTGGCCTAGGCTCCAGGATTCGAATGGTGTCCTCCCCACATCCTGTGCCATGCATTGATTCTTCTTCTTTGCGGAACGACAGAGCTATGGGCCTTTCTCATGGATGCCTGGGGTCAGAGGGACAAGGCCTCAGAGTTCCTGGGAATTATGTCAAGAGAATTGCCTGTGGGGGCCGACACAGTGCAGTAATTACAGGTTCGCATTCTAGTTCTTGGGTAGATAACTGGGATATTCAATCAATTGGTTATACTAACATTTCAGCACTTGCTTATCACAATGGACATTAGTTAGCAATGTGTCTACTTCATGTTGAATATGCATGTGCATTCTTTATATGACTGATGCTCTCATACTTTCGATGTGTTCTCTATTAATACATTATCATATACAGTTTCCCTCTTGCAGTCCTATAATTTACTTCTACTTATAATTTATTGCTGTTGATTTTCAAGGCAGATGCTGGAGCACTGTTGACTTTCGGTTGGGGATTGTATGGACAGGTGAGTTTCTTGGGATCAGTTTATTCCATATTGAATTTAAGCGCGGCAGTTTCCTTGATGAAACACTAAACCTGTTGCTTTTTCATATGCGTGTGTTTGTGTACATCCATCATATATGTATAAAGCAAAGTAATATATGCCTATGGCAACTATTTCTTTGAACCCAATAGCTCTGGATTAGAAGAAATTTGCATCCAGAATGTTGTAGCACAATGTTGTTTTGAACACTAGACACTTGACCACAACAAAGCTTATATGTTTCCACTTCTTCCATCGCCTAAGGTTCGTTTCAATTTAAGAATTTTCTTAAAGGTTCTATGAACTTAGGAAAGACATAGTAAACTAATGGTAACTTTAGACAATATATGATCATATGTTCTCTTTTGATGTATTATAAGATTCTTTTATTTATTAAATAGTATGTTAAGTGCTGATGCTGCATTTTGCAGTGTGGTCAAGGGAGTACGGATGATGAGCTAAGTCCCACGTGTGTGTCTTCATTACTTGGCATCAGGATAGAAAGTGTAGCAGCAGGGCTCTGGCACACTGTATGTACTTCTGCTGATGGTGATGTATATGCATTTGGAGGGAATCAATTTGGGCAGTTAGGCACTGGTGCTGAGCAGGCTGAGGTACACTTTTTTTTATGGTTCTTTCACTTCTATCCAACCCTCTGTTAGTACTGTTACAACTATTAATACAAGAGGCTTTCAAAATCTGGGTAACATATGATACAATGATGTATGGTTTGCTTAATTGGAAATACTAGCAAAGTCCTTATTGATGGGGATTTTTTTCTGGCAAGGGTTGTCACTATAAACTTTTAACATAAGTGCACAGTAGGATAATTACTCCTTAAGTAGCTTTCCTATGTTATGGACTATACCAAGAGTCCTGCAGATCTTTCCCAATCTAGTAATAAACTTTTTCTTTTATCTGTATCAGACGCTACCTCGACTCCTGGATGCTCCAAGTTTGGAAAATATGCATGTGAAAGTTGTATCTTGTGGAGCACGCCATACTGCCGTAGTCACAGGTACGGCTCGTATCGACTTCTCAAAAAACTTCTTTCCTGCTAAACATACAGTCTTTTCTCCTGCTAAACGTACAATGTGTAGATGTTCAGTGAATTGATGCGGGGATGTATTGGCTAATCAGACGAAAATTAAGGTGACAAATGAGTGTCAGTATACAATCAAAGTAATTCCAATATTGAAGAGTGCTCCGAAATGTTCACAAACTGATAATTGGTTGAGTGAATTTGATAATGCGAAAATGATTTTTGCTGTTGAACTATTTCCTCCATTGAATTTGTTTCAGAGGTTAATATGCAGATGCCATGAGTCGCTGTTCGTCATTGTGTTTAGGAGGGAGCCTTTTTTGTTTCATCGTAAACTTGATGGGTTTCAACTCATGACATCGTAAAATCTTTTCGTACGTTAATTAATAACTTGTAAAGACTTATAATTGCACAAGCTTGAACTGCTACAAGGTCCTCAGCGAGACTGGCTCAACGAGCACATTACCATTTTTCTTTCCAAATTCGTTTTTTTAATTATGGTCTACAACTTGGGTTTAAGCACTGATATCATGGTTGACTTTCTTGATTTGATCTGTAACTACCATAAATATATACTTGAGGTATCCGAGGGGAAGAATCAATTCTTGTGTGGGAAATTCAGTTAATTTCTCCTATAGGCAACATATGATTGTAGAGATGTAGAAACTGTCTTTCTTGAGCTATATAAATGCTTTGAAGTGGGGTGGTACAGCAAAATTGAAGTACTGGAAAAAGTGAAAACAAAATGGGGGCAGTTACTATTTTTTGCTACCATTCTGATAAGTAGTTCGGTTATCAATCATCTATATCTATAATCTATCTATAATCTATATGTATATCTATAATATATAATCTATAACTATAATATATTAAAAGTGTCCATAGAAAAGTGATTTACGTGGGAAAACCTTAGAAAAGTGATTTGAACTTTTTGTCCTTCATTAAAGTTCTCCTTTAGACAAAATTGTCTTTTCACTATTTTCTTTAATTTATTATTTAATTATTTTTATTATATTAACCAGACTCCTAAATATATGAGATTCCTAAAATATATGGAAAGACAATCAATTAATATTTTTCTTTGTACAAATTAATTAAAAAAATACTCTTAAAATATTATAGAAAAATACTACTAAAATAAGACTCTGTTAAAGAAATATTTCTATAAATATTGAGATACAGTTAAACTGGAGAAGAAACTGATTTACTTATTGGAAAAATATGATTGATACTCATCTAATTAATTTTTCATAAGATGTTGAATTTAATTATAGTATTCATTTTTATTAGTTAAACAAATATCCTATTTAGTGTAACATTTGAACTCAGTAAAGTGAGTAGCGGCTAACAGTTTGTTCGTCCTAATGTATTCTTTATTCGTCTTTTCTTCTTTTGTTTAGCCCGTCTAACACTTTTCCTGTTTGTTTTGTGAAGGTGATAGCAAAGTATTCTGCTGGGGTTGGAACAAATATGGTCAGGTAGAGTTATATGTGTTTGCTAGTTTGTTAAGTTCAATTGTTTGACATTATACAAGTGGTGTTATGGGCTTAATGAACATATGAACACATTCATCTTTGTGCAGCTTGGACTGGGTGATGTGATCGATCGAAATATTCCATCCCAAGTCTCAATGGATGGTCATGTACCGATAAATGTTGCTTGTGGATGGTGGCACACACTTCTACTAGCTGAACCGCCTACTTGAACTACTCGATCTTATTGATGCGAAATTACCAGTTTTGTTAGGTTAGGTGCCTTTGGTTCTCTAGTCATCTTATTGATGCCAATTCACCAGTTTGGTTAGGTTACGATATATGCATATGGTATATAGAGTAGTTTGCTTGCATATATACAATACTAGGCATGGAGTCAATTCTTTAAGTGCAAGAATAAAGTGGTCATCATCTGGCAGCAACATGCAAAGAAAGAGACATAGTCAATCATGTTATGTCAACGTAGTCTACGGTGTAAATCCTCTTCGCTACTGGATTTTCTGAATGTATCGAAGGTACTCTTTTCGGGGACAGATGTCTGTCTGTTAGACTCTTGTAATTTATCAATCTTGTGTCTCTGATGTTTAGATTCTGTGCATATATGTATGATGGTGATTTGAAAATTTCATGGGCTAGTTTCAGTTGTCTTGCTTTACGCAAAGTCTATTATTCCTGCTGTTCACTGCTGATATTATTTGCATGTATACAATAAATGACTCATAGGCAAGCAAATGCCGGTCCACTTGTTGGCGTTTACTGGCATAATTAGCCTAGAAAATCCTCCTCCCAACATTATATCGGCGATCCTTTTAAGTTTCTGGGAAGGGTAATTGCATTTTTGGCACTTCAATCATTTGTGAATTTGGATTTTGATCGTTGTATTATTTAGGGAAGCACATTTAACCTATGGTTAATTAAAATTTAACCTTTTGCCCCTTTATAAGGTGCAAATAATTCCTGCAATCATATTGTTTTCAAAGATGAAGTACTGGTGCAGTTTAACATCAAATGGTTTTAACAAATAATATACTTCATTACAAGAACAAATTTAACATTAAATGGCTTAGTAGCTGGTAATTTAACCGTAAAGATTCACCAGTACTGGTATCGTTGTTTAATGAATTAAATGGATCGAACATCACAAGAATTACTACAAGAATTTGTCAACATGTCCTGTAGAAATAGTTTTGTAACGAGGGCTTGGGGAAAATGGTATATTTTTTAAGTTTTTCAAGAGATGGAGATCGTTAGCCATTCAAACGCCAACAAAATTTGCTTCAATTATAGGATAATTTGTTTTGGGAATGGATTTTAATATTTTGTGAGGACTGCTTATTGATCAAACACTAGAAAGAAAACTTTGTTAAAAAATATCAAAAATACAGTTACTGATATATCTTATGCCTCAATTAGCAGTCGTAAGACCAGCATAATTTAGATGCAGAATCTCATAGGGAAAAGTTTCTTTCTTGGGAACAGAACATATCCAATATAATATGACACGCGGGGTCTGAAGAGGGTAGAATATATGCATACGTTACCTAGTGGCGGAGTCGAAATTTTTACTAAGGGGTTCAAAAGTAAACATATGAACTAGCTGAAAGGGGTTCAACGTCAACTATATATACTTAAAGCTAATTTTAACTATGTATAAATAGTATAGTTTTCCGTCGAAAGCGGTTCGGATAAATTCCCTGTGCTAAAGGTGGCTCCACCCCTGACGTTACCCCTTCCTTGTGAGGTATAGAGGTTGTTTCCGACATATCCTGAACAGTTTTCTTGCACCTTTCTTTCAGTTGGGGAAACCATTCCTTAGAATTTTTCTTAAGCAAGCACCACATATGATATGACTAACCTTGAGAGCAGTGTTTCTCCACTTGTTGCCTAGCACCAAAATGCAACATTCCCAAATGGTTTATGGGTTTTCAAGGAGATTTCAGCAATTTATACCTTCACTCTTGGATTGATTAGAAAATAACTAGGCAAGGGAATTGGTTTAACAATTAAGATGTCAAAAATCAAATATGACAAACAACCAAAGATAACATAGGAGGTATTAAATGGCATCCTATTTCATGTATCCACGACATTACAGAACCAGAAAAAATGGTTTTAATGAGAAGAGGTTCATTTCCAGATATGATGAACCTCAAAACAATTACCAAGAAACAAGCCACTAGTGGAAAAAAACATAGTTACTACTTCCTGTACATAAGTTGTCAAAGTTGATAATAACCACATCACCATACGAAAATGTGGTAGCGCGTAGAGAATGGACTTTTAATCAGAGGCCGCGAGCCAAAACATGACGAAGGAAGAAATGGCAAGGAAGAACCATGAGAGGAAAGCCAAAGCAACAGAAATTTGGAACATGTGGCAGGAAAGTTTAGGGTTGGCTTTGCACATATTTGTATCTTTAATAATCAAAACTACCACACCAGCTGATGAGCATGCAGCAGCAAGTGATAAAATGCCTGTCACCTGCAGCATCATGATAATATTTACAACATGAATGCAAAATATGTGCAGAAATGACATACAAAGTGAGCAGCTATATTGCTTTCTTGCAGCAACAGGACTATCAAGAATCGGCAACACTCATCTTTATTACAGTGCCCATTACTGAGATGTCTGTTAGTCGAAGACAAGAGTAAGTACTTCACTTTAAGGAAGTCAACGATCAGCAGTACATTGGCTTGTCTAAAACTACCTATGCTGATGCATAAAGGATAATTTAGGATGATTTCGGTTTAGTCAGAATTGGCTATTCTTTTAGCACAGGGCTTGTTCTGATCGAATGAATAGAGCAGTTGGATTAGATATGCTGGTTTTCCATGTTAATCTTATGTACTGTTCCAGTATCTCCAGTAGGACCTCAAAGATTCACCACAATTGGGACTTCAAACAACTAAAAATGCTGAATTGCTAGGATTCAATATTTTGCAAAAATATAGCAACTGATCCAGCAGAAGATACCAGTCTTATTTCCTAGAAGCTCACATATGTGCAAGACTAGAGTCAACAATATCATTTTACTAGTCACTCTCAAAAGATCTGTTATTTGATGCAGTTACCAAAAACCATAACTTCTTCCCCTGATATGAGAACTTTCAAAGGCATATGTTAACGACAACAACAACATTACCCAGTATAGTGCCACAAGCGGGGTCTGGGGAGAGTGGGATCTACGTTGACCTTACCCCTACCTTTATGACGTAGAGACTAGAGAGACTGTTTGCGATAGACCCTTGGCTCAAAGAAATTTAATGAGGATAACGTAACAATTTATTTGAGTCCAAGAAAACACATGTTTCCAAAAGGTACATGCCACGTCCATTCTCTTCTCATGCATTAATCAAGCTACATCATCCAGAAAACATGTTCACAGGTATCTTATTCCAGTGCTATGAGTAGTAAACTGATGGTATTAGAAATTTAGAGACACATTCGGAACAGGGGAACATTGCAATGTGTGTGCTGGTAAGTGGAAACTCACACTAACCATAAGTCTGTTCTCTCATAATAAATCAATGAAGTAAGTCTGTTCTCTCATAATAAATCAATGAAGTTGACTCTTTTGACTCCAAAAAGCTCGATGGAATGGATACAACCTGGGATCTTCATGAGCGATATGAGGTGCTTTTTTCCGTCTTTTTTAACTTTTTTTTTTTTTTGGAAAAGTGCGACATGACATGTTAATGCAAAAAGAGAATAATTGTACTACACACTAAAGAATTAACAAACATATTAAAGAGAGAAAAAGCATTATCACATTTCAAATACAACCTATAGACTGGTTTGCTGGTTTCTACTACAACTTGTATTAGGTAAAGTGCTAAAATTAAAAAAAGGGCAGCCCGGTGCACTAAAGCTTCTACTATGCGCAGGGTCCGGGGAAGGGCCCCACCACAAGGGTGTATTGTACGCAGCCTTACCTTGCAATTCTGCCAGGGGCTGTTTCCGAGGCTTGAACTCGTCACCTCCTGGTCACATGGAAGCAACTTTACCAGTTACTCCAAGGCGCTCCCCTTCAAAGTGCTAAAATTAGTATCCAAAAATTTACTCTGGCCATCCAATGATGGCATGATTCATGTAATCCTGATCCTGCTTTACTATGCTTGTCTTAGGAGTTGCGATTGAGTTGTCGTGTACGAAAACAGCTGCTGACAGTGCTAACTAGCTTTCAGCCTCCTTATAACTGGAAAATATGATTCCAACTTCGAATTTGGGTGCTTTCATCAATAGATTCCCATTATACTTGGAAACATTTGTAGACTCAGGAAACCACATTAGTCATGTCTAAGTTATATAACAGCTGCATGTATCACCATATACCCTCTACCCCCAAATATTTTTTTTTCCTTTGATAGGGGACATTGATGTATTTCGTAGACGATAAGTTCTTTTATTGATTAACTAGAAAAGGAAAATATATAAATCCTTCTCACCTAATTGGTGTGAATGCAAAAAAGATAATGTAAAGAATATGTACTGAGCAGACAAACATAGAATTCTAGTTTTGTTATCTTTATGTTGCATTAGAATTTAATCACTTCACATTGATAAGCATCTATGCATGACATAGAAGATAAAAATAGCGAGAAGATTACCCAATCACCAACTACGAGCAGGCTCAGGTAGATGTGATTCCTTAGATCTCTCTTTAATCGTAAGGCATGGATATCCATGCAGGCAAGTGAGAAGCTCCATATTACTTGCAGCCCCATTGATGCAATTAAATAGCTGAACCAAGAAAACCATGCAGTTGGAGCATGAGCAATCTATAAACTTGTTGAACAACAAAAGAGATAGAAATCATCACATGAAGCTGAATACATTTTGGTTAGCAAATTGTCAAAGGCAAAGCAACTTTACGACTAAGGAAGAGCGTCCAGATCAGTGTTAAGGTTAAGCATCATTCGAAAAGAAAATTCATCTGAGACCAAGCCAAAAGATAGTAAAATGGAAACAACATGAAAGTTAATAAACACATTGAAAAGTAGTAATGGCCAACACAATATACTTTCAAAGCATTTCGTCAGAAATTTTAGCCCACGATGGATTTACTAAGCATTCAATAACAACTATCCAAACCACGCTTTTAAAGTAAAACGATTAATATTATAGATTCTCAAAAGTGAGGCAGGTTAACTTGTTATCAAATTATAGGTAATTGCTAAATCTGGTCCAATAGTCCTGCTTTGCTGAAGGGAACCATCATTACAACAACAACATACCTAGTGCAATCCCACGCAGTGGGGTCTGGGGAGGGTAGGTGTAAGCAGACCTTACCCCTACCCCGGAGGTAGAGAGGCTCGTGGCCTAAACCGAAACAGTGCTTTACCCTATATGTCCAGTCAACTGCTGCGAAAGAACAACTACTAATTCATCAGCTGCTAAGATGAATCTATTATTTCAATTTGTTATTGAATTGCATGGGTTCTAATAGATCCTCGGCTCAACAAAGCACAGATAAAAGCAGTTCGGCAGAGGAAATAACAGAAATGAAGAAGCCATGACCAAATACCACAGAAAGCATGACACAACATTAGTAACAATAACAAAAAAAAAACCAATAAAATCGAAGTACAAACACGAGAAATAAGGTTTATATACCATCATTATGGATCATAAATGCATTTAATCCAAGGAAATCAACCTCTAATGCAGTCAGTGTTTTAAGTCTGAAAACATGTGTTTTTCCAATATTCAGAGAACAAAATATCACCTTGCTGTTCTTTTAAACTACTTTAACTTGTCATTTTCTAGAACCTTTTGTACGAGACATTCTGGAGAAGCCAAAGACTAGAAGCTTCAGCATTCAAATGGACACAACGTTATTTTTCCGAAGAGAGAACAGAAAGGCGGATGTTGAATACTTATAGAGGTAAATTCAGTAACTTGGTACTAGGAATGGCATGTTCTCTCACGCTATAATAGCCTAAGGATGATAATATTTCCAATAAATCTACAAACTACCAAAAATAGGCATTAGCATCAACATCTACCGATGTAATGTAATCTTAGCTCACATTGATTGAATGATGTTATCTTATATACAATGCTAGTTCACTTTAAAACCTCTATTGCATACTTCAAGAAAGTTTAACTCTTTGTTACGTCCACAAACAATAACTACCACGTCTCAGTCCCAAACATGGTGGGGTTGACTATATCACTCCCACTTCTTTCATTTAAGCTCATTTTATATCCTCGTCATTCTAAGTAAAATAAAAATGAAAAATAAGCTAAATATATAACAAGTCTATTAGAAGTTCTCTAACAAATCTAGCATGCGCTTTGCTATGTCTGATGAAACTAAATACAAAAGGCCCCTTACTCTACCAAACCAAAGAAAGGAACTACCAACAACAACAACAACAACGCCAGTGTAATTTCACAAGTGGGGTCTGGGGAAAGTAGAGGGTATGCAAACCGTATCCCTACCCTGGGAGGTAGAGAGGTGGTTTCTGATAGACCCTCGGCTCAAGAAAAAGCATATCAAAGCAACTTGAAAAAAATAATTGAGATTGAGGAAATCATGGCAAAATACTATAAAAGGGCATGACAGAGCATTCTTATAAAAGAGCAGTAACAAAGAAAAGTAACTGCCACTAACACAAAATGTTAAATGCAGCAAAAATTGCACCTATAGACATCACTTTCACAAATTAAATGCTCAAACTTCCAAAAGAAAAAAGAACCCAACAATAAATATGGCCCCATTATATATGTATATGTTTGAGTGTGCATTTAATTGTAGTTCATTTTATCACCAACAGTGAAATCTCACAAATAGGATCTAAAGATGGTCTTGTGTAGGCAGACCTTATCACTAAAAGCTAAAGAGTCTATTTCCTATAAAACTCGACTCAAGCGAAATCATAACAAAGTAGTTATTACAGTTCATTTTATGTCCGCACCAATTTGCGCGCATCTCAACTAATTCCACGGATACTTGCCACCTCACACCAACAACATGTACCAGGTAACTCTATCCCCAAGGCTAAAACAAATGGGAAGAAATTGCCTAGTATTTGTTTGTACTGGGAATTGAATTAATTTGGATAATTAATACTTGCATTACAATGACCCCATTAAGGCCAAAGGATCAATTTCCACCTGATACATTCTGTCCTTCTATTTTAATGGTACACCCATTATCACTACAAGCTACAGAGTCTATTTTTGATAAAACAAGACTCTAAGTAAAATCATTACAAAACAGTTATTAAAGTTCATATTATTCTAATAGAAAATGGAATAGCTAATACCCCATAACTAATACCTAAATAATTATAACCAACTAACTAATGACCCCTTAGTCCTCTAAGGATCAGTTCCCATCTCATGCATTTGGCAGCGGACCTAGGATGTAGGGGTCGTGGGTGCTCAGAAGGTTCGAAGACATATATCGATACCCAAAGCCTTAAGGTTCTGCCTGCAAACCAAAGCACCAAACTATTTTCTTAGTTTAATGGGTGCTTTTCTCCAACATATATCAATTTTTATACATTTCTTAAATAAACAACAACAACATACCCCGTGAATTCCCATAAAGTGGGGTTTGGGAAGGGTAAAGTGTACGCAGTCTATACCTACCTCAGATGAAGTAGAGAGGGTGTTTCCGATAGACCCCCAGCTAAGGACATATAACAGTATAACAAATAAAAAATAAAAGCCAACAACAAAAAGGAATATCACACCGCTAGATAATAAAAAATAAGGTACCCACAAGGTAATACTATAAGCAAGCTATTCGAAATCATAGACATCACCAAAACACCACGAACAAGAGACTATAAGAAACAACAAGCACAAATACAAACAAAGCACACTTCCCTACTATTACGGACGTACTCCTACCTACTAACCCTCTACCCTAATACGCGTTCTCCACACCTTCCTATCAAGAATCATGTCCTTTGTAAGTTGTAACCATACATAATTATACCCAATTTACACCGGGTTTAACGGATGCCGGTGCACCACAAATTAACACCTAGTTCCACCCCTACATACATTTTCCCTCCTCCTCTAATAGCACACCCATATTCTAGAAATTCTAAATTCTCCACTAATTGCATTTCATTTTACTACCACATAATGAAAACTAACAAAGCAACAAATAAGTGAGAGAAATAACAAATCAATAAATAAGAGAGAGAAATAGAGATAATAATAATAGTACCAGAAAGCAGTACAAGTGGCAAAACCATGAGAAGAAGCCATAACAGCAATAGAAGCAACACCAAATACACACTGTCCCATTCTCAATACTAATCCACTCACTTTCCCTGGTCCCCCAAACAACTCCTTCATCCTCTCTTTCTCTCTCTATAACTGTAATTTTTTACCTTCCAATATTATGGGAATTATATTTGTAAATTGTGATCGTGTCTGGTCGAAATCTTGCTTTATTTATGTTTCATTTAGGTGAAAAAAATTTCATCTGATGCAATCACTTTAATTGTAATTGGAAAATGAACTCTAGATCTGATGATTTTGATGGATTGTTTAGTAGTATAGCATAGTGGAAATTGAGGATGATCAATGATGTTGAACAAGAACCAGTGTGAGCAACTGGTTGGAGTGATCAAAATGATGGTACTTTCTATTTTACACTTTTATTCTTTTAAAAAAATGATCAAATTAAAATTAACTAAATATACTTTCGCCGTATTTGGATTCTCTATTAAAATATTGACTAAATATATCCTTATCGTACTTTTAGGTCAAATTTACTCTCGATATCATATTTTTGGTCAAATCCTTTCTTTAACAGAAGAACTCAAATCAACGTGAAGTACCTTATTTTTTAAAAAAACAAAACACACCCTAATCTAATTCATTTGACCTGACTCGAGGCCCCCTAATTTTATTGGTCAAATTTTTTTTAATGAGATTAAGCAACTAGATATTAATCAGTGCATAGCTCGTGAAAATAAATATGTGCATTTGTACAAACACAAATAAATATACTCCTTCCTCGATTCAAAGAGCTTATGGAAAATAGCATTTAACCATCAAATTCAATAGATTATGTTCACTAAATATTCTCTAAAGTATTTGAGTTAAAGATATCCATGTATCTACGTTTGTGCAATCACAATTTAAGAAAAAGAAGGATGGTTTGGTAGAGCGTATTGAAATGTTAATGTATGCATTAGTTTAATGTGTATTAGTAGTACCTTATTTGGTATACCTTTTTACCCTATGTATAACTAATGCAAGCATTAGTTATACATTCTATTGAGTATTGAGGTATGTATTACTAATTCCTCAAAATCTATGGCATTAGTAATGCAATGAATCTAATGCATGCATTAATATGCTTAAAGACTCTATTACTCCTAAAAAAAAAAAAAAATTCTCATCCTTTCCAACATATATATTGAGGATATTACGTAAAAAAAATTTTTTTTTTAGAAATTATGTAATTCATGTTTTTTAATATATTGAACCAAATACTGCATAAGAAAAAATATAATCATAACTAATGCAAGTATAACTAACACAAGCATTACTAATACAAGTAATACTAATACACTATATTTTGCATTATTCTTATACACTCTACCAAACAAACGAGCCCTGAATTTGTGGAGGGATTGAGCGATGGTAGTATCTATTTTTAATAACGGAATATTTGTTGTTGTCTCAATTATAGGGGCGAATTTACTATAGAAATTGTGATTTTGGTGCACGTGAATTTTAGTAAGTTGTGTACTTGTTCTATTTTAATTTATTTATCTTATTTGGTCTTTTTTAATTCATTTTAAAGTAAATTGCATGCAAACAATTAAAAACAATCTTTAAAACAAAATGTATGCATTAATTTTACGTATTATTTATTTATTTTATTAATTGTATTAGTTATATATTTTATTTGGTATTAAAGTGTTCAAAAAAATGCTATGGAAAATCAATGATATTAGTAATATAATAAATTTTAATGCATGTATTAATATGATTAAAAACACAATTAGAGGCGGACCTACATATAGAGTAGAGGGTGTACGTACACCCGCTAGCCTCGAGAAAAACTCTGTATATATAGGTTGTATATTTGTATATATACCAGTAAATTTAACTAAATATATGTTGTGCACCCTCAAAGACAACTGATTGTGTTGCTCTTTTTTTCAAGTACAATTTGCTGCAACATTACTGCTGCTCTCTCCCCAGACAACATTGACATACACATTATTTATGTATTTTAAATTTTATTCCAAAATACAAGCTCTTCTTCAATTTCAAAAGGTAAATTCCCCCTATCGTATACTATATAATATTTATTTTACTTTTATTTTTTAATCATTGACTTATTTTCTATTTAAAATTAGCAATTTAAAGTTTGAAATAGGCTTAAATCCAACGTTTTCTTGTAGCAACCATTTAGCAAATAAATCTCTCAGATTTTCTATTTTTCAAAAACTCTCTATTATTGTTGAAAATATAAAAGTGCATCGAATTCAAATATGGTGAATAATCTCTTTTATCATATTAAACCAAATTAATGATATTTAATAATATTAAGTTTTCAAAGAACTATATGTCGAACTTTGGTACTATCAATTATTATGTTTAAATATAAAGGTGCATCTGTCAAGCTCAAATCCTGGGTTCGCCTCTGGACACAATTATCCCTTAATTAAAATCATCTCCATCATATTTGTGGAGGATATTTTTGTAAACTACTTTTTTTATAAACTATGCAATGCATGCTACTTCTAATATATCAAGTTAAACATTATATAAGAAAAATCTCAGAATAACTCATACCAACATCCTAATACAAATACTAATAAAATATCATATTTTGCGCTGTTCTCATACATCAGGATAATATGCACATTATACCCTTACATTTAGGGAAGTACCTCAATTTACCTCCAAGTGATGTTCAATCACTTTCTTCAACCAATTGAAACTAAGAACTTGTTTTGAGTATTCTGCAACTCACAATCTTTATTTTTATGACTATGAAGTTCAGACCAATTTTCACGCATCTCAATTTTCAATTAAATCCATGAAATATCTATTACCTCTCACCAACTACAACTGACGATCTACTTTTAAGACTAGAGAAATCATCACCCTTCGTCTATCTAGTTCAGTACTTACAGAAACCATCTACTTGTTCTCTGGCTACAATTATCCCAATTAATTGGATTCTCAACATAGGGTTTGAAATTATTGTATAGTAAATTCATAGATATATCTGTGTTACAAGTACATATGAACAAATAAATAAATTTTAATTGGATAACAATTGTACACGTATATAATAAGTACTATCAAATATTGTCATACTAACAACAACAATAACATATCATTGCAATTCCACAAAATTCGAAGTGGGAAGAGGAGATTTTACAATATGTTTTTGCTCATACATTTGGCTCATTCATGAAAAACATTTGGCACATGCCTATAGACCAAAAATACATGCTCCCCAGATACCACATGAATTACAAAGGTAGTATTTGTTGAAACCATTAGACACTTCTTTACAAGTTTCCTGTGTTTGTACTGTCAACTCCTCTTTGCATCACACAACTACTGAAACCACTGATTAATTAGTACACCAAACACCAGAAAAGGGAAGAATTTTGTCGAAGAAAACAAAACCCGAACCACTTTTGAAACTCTGAGTTGAGCATAAAATTGGTAGAGTAACTCAAAACTTAAGAGAAGAACCACATCTTGATGAAGATTGTCAAAGCCGCTTGCAGGGCAAAAGCAGCAACCAGTATAATCATGAGATCATCCGACTGTACATATGTTCTGAGGTTTAAAGCAACGAAACTAGCTGATGTAGCGCCAGCAGCAATTGTGATGGTCCACCTAAGGAACTCGACGGGGATGATCAACAGAAACTGAAAGACGGAGAAGACATAATAGGATCTAGTGAATGCATGTTGCCAAAAGTAAAAAGGGGAATCTTTCAATTTTTTATAAAAGCGAAAGAAAACCAATGATCAACACACAACAATGCACAAGGTGTAAATGTTGTTCCATGTATCAACCAGGTTATAAAGCATAGAAAACTATAACTTATCAAGGTTGACACTGTATCATGCTTCATGGAATAAAGTTAAACACATTTTATGCATTCGCTTAATACCACTTCGAACAGAGATGAATGGATGGAGAGGTGCTTCCATAGAGATAGTACAGGAAGAAGCGAGGATTTCCCTAATTATTTTGTAAGCAATAAGATTAATGAGAGTCTGAGTTATCCAGAGAAGTATAATATACTTACAGAGCTCAGAACTAAAACAAAGAACGAATATCCCCATAAGCACCAAAAGCGTATCAGGCTAGCACTTGTACCCATATACCGAAGCAAGAAGTAAAACCCCAATGGCACTAACAATGCATAACCATATACTGCGCAAGCTGCTACGTTCACATAATTGACATCAAAGTTCCAAGAACTATTGCTATCGCTCCTTTTGTGCATCAGGTATGTGGCACAGTTCCCAATGGCAGAAATGACAAATACTAAAGTCGTAGATATCCAAACAAGCCCATAGCTGAAATATGCAAGAACAGGAGAATGAAGAACAATATTAGGTGGAGAAATTTAAAAACTCCAAAAGTAAAGTAAAGCACACCAATCCCACAATATAAAGACATATAAGATACTAAACAGAAAAAGAGAAAAAGAACATGCTATTGAATTGCTACTGTACAACATCATATCTAAGAGACTTGGTTCATCAGCAGCTTGAGAGGCTCCAGAACTGAAGCAAAAGTTATTTTGGCTTGATCATCAATAACATAATGGTTTTATATCTCAGAAGACAAAAACTAATTTACCAAATAACATCATAGAAGACTTAAAAATTTGTACATCAGAACTGCAAAATAAAACATAGGACACCAACATGCAGAATTAATTATTATCCTAGAACGATTATACACAATCAAACAACAAGAATAAGGACAAGGTTTTCCATTGAAACTTCCTCATGAGAAAAATACATGTGATCAGTATTCCGTTTTCTAATAAGCATGTGATGAGCATCCTATTACAAAGACTTTAGTTCTTTTCACCATAAAGTTCCGTAGCAAGCTTGAATTTCACTACCGAATAAGTTTCTTTTGCATCTTTTCTCAATTTCCTAAAAAGGAGAATAAGCTTCGAGAACTTAATTGGCCAACACAACAGATAAAAGAGAATGAAGAACGAACACATAAATACGAGTAAAGAAAAAATACATATAGATAGCGAAGATGTATGTATATATGAAATACAGAAACTGCTGAATCCTCATAGTGCTAGAATAAACTCATATTTCCTCAAACCTAGTTCAATTATCTATATATTAGCAACTGACAAAACTTAGTTTCTTTCTCGTCATGTTTCTACAGTTATATATGTAGGACTTACAGGTCAGGGTTAGCATCAATCTTGCTGAAGAAATCTCCAGTAGCAGGATTCAATGAACTCAGCAATCTGTTCAAGACAAGGTCTGTATCCACGTTAAAATATTCTGTATAAGATGACACGCTAAATACTCCATTCCACTTGTTTGTTGATTGCTGACCATCTTCTTCTGCATAAAATAAGTAGGTGTTACTTGAACTAATGGAAGCTTCACGCCTATTACTTCTGATACGCTGTATGAATTTGGATTACATAACAAGCATTATGCAAACCTTAAAGCATCGTAGATGCCTAGCAGTCATTACAAGAAGGTAGTTTTAACAAGTCAAGGTTGGTGAATGCCATACTTCAGAAAGGAAGCCCAAGAGGGACAATAAAATAAAATAAAAAAGAAAAGGCAGCAAGTGAGAAAGGAAAAGATCAATGGCAATCACTCATGCAGATATGCAGAAGTTAGCTGCACAAAAAGCCTCTTTTTTGTAGCTTCATACTTGCAGATTATTTCAGACTCCAAAATAACCACAGCCTTCCCTTTCTTTAAACAGTCTGATGTCAACAATGGATTCCTCTCTGTGATCTACTAAGTATCAACTAAATAGATTCCTTCATTATCACTATATAGTCATGTCTCAGAAGTATGAATCTTTCTTTTTCCATCAATCACACCAGTAAAAAAACCAAATCAAAACTTACAAATATGCCGTTTGTAGCAATAAAATAAGGGAGGAATTTTTTTAGCAAGAAAAATTTCAATTGTAGCTCCATCCTTTGTGTTTTTTTTACCTTTTTGTCCAAATTTAGAATGGCCTCACAAATCCTCAGTACAGAGCATTATATATACCCGGTAAGTGATATTGTTTCCAAATAAGCTTCTGTGCAACCATAAACAAGAAAGAAATAGTTTCGAGCGATGACTGGTTATTTAAGGGTTTGTTTTCTTTTGGATACATGTTAGTCAAGGAAGTAATAACTTGGAGTTTATGCACAATATGCCTATCAACCAAATTAAGGAGCAAGAAATCATTCAGTTCATTTAGGTTGTTTAAGAAAGAAACCACCATCCATGTAATTCCCAGCTAGAGATCGGCTTGAGTTTTCTGATTTCAATTCAATATTTACTTCCACTAAAATAAGGAGGAAGAAATTAGCTTTTGTAAAAAGTTATCTGCCATTTGAAAATACATATACCAATTGCAAGACCTAAACACATAATGGACTTATGTCGTTGTCCAAGAAATTGAAGATAAAACCAATACTGTAGCAATCACCTAGAGCTTACCACCAGTGGCAGTTATTTCTTGGTCTGCTCCAAAACTTCAATCAGAACCCATTAGTCCTATCTTATGTACCATTCTCTCTTTTCATAACTCGTGATGTTTGGCACAATTTCATATAATAACCTAAAACGATCCATGGGTCTCAAAATCAAATCCATTAAACAGAATGAAACTTCAAACTCAGAAACAATGTTTTGCATTAAAGTAGGTCTATAAACATTTTCAATAAATATTATAATATAATGAATTATATTTATTACTAATTTTTTAAGTCATACTAACTCTTCTACAAGTCCCCTGAAAGTCTCAAAAATAAAATTCACTGAAACAAATTGAACTTCCAAACTCATAGATGATGTTTTCTTATTGAGTAATTCTATTAGCATTTTTCAAACAAGAAGTTTAATGAATTCTTCGTCCCTCCAAGGACATCTGAGAAAAAGTTTAATGCAATCATCAGCCACTATCAAAATGACATGCATTTCATATCAACTTCCTTAGTATTCAACAACCACAACATACCCAGTGTATTTCTACAAAGTGGGGTCTAGGGAGGGTAAAGCATACGCAGTCCATACCACTACCTGAGAAGAAGTAGAGAGGCTGTTTCCACTACCAACTTTCTTAGTATGAGTAAAGGAAATTATGGCATATATCAGGAAGACAGAAATACAAGTATCTTGAAAGACATACCACTTCCAAGAGTTTGATACCCTCTTCCTGCATTAGGACCATTATTTGGAGGAAGTATCGGAGAACTTGCTGCGGGAGCTGCTAACAGCATTGATAGATTAGCATAAGTTGGTTCTTCAAGAGCGCAATTAAAAGAGTTAAAACAAATTCCTATAGGAGGGTACCTTCTGGTTTGTAGCGGTTCTTTTCTTCAGTGACAACTGCCTGTACAATATATAACAACCTTAATGTAAAAGAAGTGTACTAAGCAAATACTAGAGTCAGTTCAGAATGTTATTAGGAATAGTTGAAATTACTTTACAAATAATCAAACTGGCTCTAGATAAGATTTTGGGGTTTAAACTTTAGATTCCCGGAAAGAATTAATTCCTGAGCATTGTTGAAGCACAAAAACTTGATATTTCAAGGAAGTTGGGTTCTTCAAGTTAGTTGTCAAATAAAATGCATTCTATTGTAGCTCTATTAAGAGAACGTCATTAATCAAAAAAAAAAATAAAAGCATAATATATAGATAGACCCTCAAATTTGGCCTAAACTGCAGCGTAAATAGTTCCAACTTTTGAAGTGCACATCCAGATACCTCAATTCGTCCCCACAGTGTCTCGTGGACAGATAAATTTGGAGATGTCTAGATCATTCTGTAAGTTGGAGTTGGAGTGTTCAACTGACATAGGAGGACGAGTCGAGGTGTATAGATATGCATCCTCAAAGTTGGAGTCTTTATAGTGTCTACCTAGTATCTATATATTATGCAAAAAAAAAAAAAAAAAAAACCGCTAAGTCTTCATTTCAAAAAGACTCTTTTATAATGTCTTTACAATTTAAGCAACTTTGCACCCTAACTGTGAACAACAATAACAACAGAAGACCCGATATAAATCCCACAAGTTGGGTCTGGGGAGGGTAGGATTGAAAGAAGTGTAATAAAAGCAAAATTGAAAGAAAAATAATGGCAACATATAACAAGATACACAGAGCAAATCAAGCACCAAGCAGTAGTGAAATTTGAAGAATAAGATACTACATAAATACTAGGATGGGTGACCCCCTAGGAAGTCCTTGTGTTGCATCCCTTTTGTCGAAATTCGGCTTAATTTTCCTCTCAAGAAAATACTCACTAATACTGCTGGATAAGGGGAAAATGAGAAGAGGAGACAACTCCCTGCCTCTCCCCTATAGAAGTATGACAACACTAGGCTGGTACCTGGGACCTTTCTATCCTAATCTTCGACCTCCATATATCTTGTTCATGTCCTGTCTAAGCACCTCTGACACCTCTTCCAACTCTTCTTCGGCCTACCTCAACCTCTCTTAAAATTTGTTATAGTCAATCCCTCAAAACTCATTACGATGCATCAGTGCACCTCTTCTTCACATGCCTGAACCATCAACCTCGCTTCTCATCTTGTCTGCCACGGAGGCCAATCTCACCTTGTCCTATATAATTTTGATCATAATCTTATCTCTCCTAGTATATTCACACATCCATCTTAGCATCATTATTTCCGCTACCTTCATCTTCCGAATGTGTGCATTCTTGACTAGTCCGCACTCGACAGTCAGCCCTATACATCAGTGTACACCAACAGTCTATAAAACTTCATTTAAACCTTGGCGACACATTTTATCACACAGCACCCCGAATGCGAGCCTCTATTTCACCAACCTAACTCCAATACGGTGTGCGGCATCCTCGTCACTCCCTATTTCTTGGATAATAAAGTCGAGATACTTAAAACTTCCTCTCTTGAGTATGACTTGTGTATCGATCTACACTTCCAACTCTGCTTTATGCATTGCGTCAGTGGGATAATTTGTTTTAGCCTTGTCTAGCCTAGACGGGCTAAGGCCTTTCCATTTTAAGGTTTATCTACAAGCTTCCCGCCTATCATAAACTTCACCACAAGTCTCATTAATCAATATTATGTAATTTATGAATAACATACACCAAAACACCTTCCCTTGAATATAATGTGCCAAATTCGTCTATTAGTAGGCAAATAGAAACAGGCTAAGGGTTGATCTCTAATGCAACCCCATCGTGACTAGGAAGTGTTCTAAGTCACATCCCACTGTTCTCATTCAGGTTTTAACTCCATCATACATGTCTTTAATAGCCCCACTGTAAGCCACAGTTACACCAGTAGACTTCGAACATCTCCATAGAACCTCCCAAGAAACTTTACCATACGCCTTTTCGAGGTCAATGAACACTATGTTTAAGTTTCTGTTCTTATCCCTATACTGCTTCAGCAGTCTCCTCATAAGATGCATCCTGAAGTTTCTCTTCCTATCCCTACACTGCTTCATCAGTCTCCTCATAAGATGCATCCTGACTTTGAGGATTCAAAAAATAGCATTTTCCAAATCAACTAATATGTTCAAGTGCAGCCAGCTCAAACATGTGAAAAGAATACCCATCTAGTGCTTATTTCCTATATTTTCCAATTATTAATAGTGTCACACATCAGAAGGAAGCAAATCTATCATAACCAATTATCAGTTTCCCAATTTATAGGTACAATTACTTGAAATTACCCTATATTTTTCTGCTTTGTTTCACAGAATCCCAATCTACTAAGAAACTTCAGTAATTAACCAATAATAAGTTTCCCAATTGCGAGGTACAATTACTTGGAAATCTAACCTACATTTTTTTTGCTTTGTTTTCCCCCTTATTCCATAGCCTAACAAACTTTCACAAAGAAACAAATTATCACAATAACCAATCTATAAACAAGCCTCAATCACGAACTAATTGGGGATCAGCTATATGGATATAGCAAATTTTCACTCTTCAAATGGAAAAATCTCTCTAGCACAAACGGAAACAAATTAACCACAAGAATCAATCAATTAACGATGCATCAATCAAAACTAGCTGGTTTCTACTACACTGCATCCTCAACACCAACTCCACTCTATTTAATCCATTTAATCGATATTGAAAATAATTTGCAAAGGAAACTAATTAACCACAAAGAATAGCTAAAATCTTAATATAGTGAAAATCACAACAAATCATTAATTTCCAGACAAAATCACTCCATTAGGGAAACAATAAATCGAATCAACCAAGCGTCGGTCTAAACTAGTTGGGTTCTGCTACATTGAATCCTCATTACCAATTCCATTCTATTCGAACCCAATTAATCCCAATATCGATAATAATTTGTCTTTTAAGAAACACTAATCATTATATAAACTTAAAGGAAACTAATTACCCACAAAGAGTAGTTACAATCTCAATGTAGTGAAAAATCTCAACAACTGATATATTTCCACACATAATAATTTGTGTTTTAACGAACACTGATTGTTCTATGAACCTAAAGGAAACTAATTAACCACAAACAGTAACTAAATCTCAATGTAGTGAAAAGTCTCAACAAATCATACATTTCCACACACAATAATTTGTATTTTAACGAATGCTAACCATTCAAACATAGAGTAACTAATATCCTAAAATAGTCAAAAATCTCAACAACTTATACATTTCCGCACACAATCATATACAAATTCCACTCGATTGGAATCCAATTAATCCCAATATCATAATAATTTGTCTTATAACGAACACCAACCCTTCTATAAACCTAAGGGAAACGAAACGGGTAACTAAAATTTTCAATTTAGTGAAAAATCTCAACAACTGATATATTTCCTCACACAATCAAATACTAGTTCCACACTGTTAGAATACTATGAATATTTTACATCATATGTAAATATAGTAGATAACTTGATTTACTCCTATTATAATAAAGTATTAATTTGTATTGATTTCCTTCCCATTTTTTGGACATGTAAACTAAGCTATTTAAACACAAATAGCTTGAGGGAATAATCAAGCTGGGCTTTCTCTTTCAATTCACATGGTATAAGAGTCAAGCCCATCTTAATTCTTTGTTCACTGATGTTGGGCCCCTATTATATTGTCCACGCTCCAGTTAACATAGTCTGGGCGTGCGGGAGTGAGTTAGGAGTCCCACATTAGAAAAAGGGATAGGTAATTAGTCTCCTTCTGACTTGGGCAATCATCCCCTCATAAGCTAGCTTCTGACCTGAGACCCAAGATCCATTCTTTACATTGTCATCAATGACTACGTTTCACCTACTTCTCCTTGCTCTTGGTTCCTGAAAATGGGGTGTTAATTGAAGTACTAAATTAGATGACTAATGCCCAAAAGATATATGTGTATTAGTGAATTCTTGAACCTTTGCTGAAGTAGGAGTAGACTGGTAATTCGTCTCGTTCTATCATCTCTTCCACAACTAGGCTTGCATTTCCCTTATCTTTCATGATCAGTTCCTCTAAAACTTTGTCGGGTTCCATTAAATCATTAAATTAGTCTGTCCTTAAAAGAACATTCCTAGAACCATGATCATGGACAACATCACACATGATTTCGATTTTTGGAATATCTTGAGGCATGTGACCGCGAACAGTTCCTCCGTTTAGTGTTGCTTGCCTCTTAGGGAAGAATTTTGAGATTGAGCAAGAATTTTGTCTATGTTTGAAGGATCAAAATCCGTCTCTATAGACATGGCACCTAATCCAGAAACTTCACTGGATTTAGACAACTTGTTCTCTGTGTCCTGATCAATGAGAATAGCTACATACTGATCTTTATGTGTTAATATTTGATCCACCAAAGTTATCTATTCTTGACTTTTAAGATGAGGATCCTCAAACCTATTTAGGTTAAGATCATCATCAAAATCTAACGCATCAAGTTCAAATGTTACTGGCCAAGTGACAGAGTGGTATGGTGCACAAGTAGCATCTTCTAATAGATTGACATTTGTAGACAAAAAAGGCCTTTCTTATCCAATTTATAATGTTTTACATTTATGGAGAAATTATTCAACTTGCTTTGAGTGTATTCGAACAACTCCAAGCAGAGGGTAGGCAGATTGTTGCAGAGAAATAAGAGAAAATGCAGCATGAAAATTGCTCCTTTAATCTGGGAGTAACTTACCAAGTTATATCACCATAAGATTCATTTTGATTCGCATTGACAAGTTCACAATTGTTCAGCACCAGAGTCTCAAAAAAACAGTTGGGCGCATATTTTCTTGGTTTTGCCTTCTAGAATTGTATTTAGGCTGAGATCTCCTGTATCTTCTGAGATGGGGGTTACCGCTGACATCCCTTGCAAAAATTGAACCACAACTCTTGTTCTAGAGAGTAATGTGTCAAACTCTGTTGTTCCCCCTCGTGTACCAATAGTAGTCCTATCGTCTTGATCCAGAAAACTCAGATCATACATCAGTATCCCAGCAGAACTATCAAACTCGGGAATATTAGGCAACACAGTATTCTCCACATTTAGTTCCTCATTGTACCATGTCGAAGGAGTGAAATCATCTCTATGCATGAGAAGGCATTGACTTTAGTGGAGAGGAAATGAACTTATTTGGTGAAGGCAAATTTCAGGCAATAAATCGAATGCAAATTCTTGATTATCAGGTAGTCTTCAATTTCAATTCCAAGATCATTCCCAGGTGAAGGGGAATGGTTACCACTGGGTTCTGCATGATCCTCTCCTTTTGTGAGGAAGTCATCTTGATTTTTGCTAAAATGAAGTCTTCCGTATTGATGTTGAAGAGATTTGTCATATAATCCAATTATTAAAGGCTCAAATAATATTCCATCTTTTCTACTTCTCTTGTTTAAAGAACACGAAGGATCATTCTTTCTCAGCCTTTCAATGAACTGACATTGATGATGATGCTATAGTATTGTCCAATAATGAAATTAGAAGGCTACTAAAAGATGCCAATTCATTGAAAGGCTGAGAAAAAAGATCCTTTGTGTTCTTTGGACATATGGAAAATAAACAAGAGACGTAGAAAAGATGGAATGTTATTTGAGCCTTTAATTATCGGATTATATGACAATCTCTGCAACATCAACAAGGAAGACTTCATTTTAGCAAAAATCAAGATGACTTCCTCACAAGAGGAGGATCATGCAAAACCCAGTGGTAACCATTCCCCTTCACCCGGGAATGATCTTGGAATTGAAATTGAAAGACTACCTGATAATCAAGAATTTGCATTCGATTTGTTGCCTGAAATTTACCTTCACCAAATAAGTTCATTTCCTCTCCACCAAAGTTAATGCCTTCTCAAGCATAGAGATGATTTCACTCTTTCGACATGGTACAATGAGGGACTAAATGTGGAGAACACCGCGCTACCTAATATTCCCGAATTTGATAGTTCTGTTGGGATACTGATGCATGATCTGAGTTTTCTGGATCAAGACAATAAGACTACTATTGGTACACGAGAGGGAACAACAGAGTTTGACGCATTACCCTCTAGAACAAGAGTTATGGCTCAATTTTTGCAAGGGACATCAGCAGTAACCCCTATCTGAGAAGATACTGGAGATCTCAGCCTAAATACAATTCTAGAAGGCAAAACCAAGAAAATATGTGCCCAACTATTTGTTTTGAGATACTGCTATTGAACAATTGTGGACTTGTCAATGCGAATCAAAATGAATCTTATGGTGATATAACTTTGAAAGTTACTCCCAAATTAAAGGAACAATTTTGATGCAGTGTTTTCTCTTATTTCTCTTCCAATTCACATGGAAAAGCCTGGTTAAGGCCCGCAACATTGGAAGAGAAATTCAAAATCATTTTTTCACGACTATTTTTCTTGACTATTTTTCTTGGATGTCCGAACAGATTTCTATTTTCGAAGGTGTTGTGATCAAACCAAGACCACCACAAGACTCAGACTACCGGAGCGAGCAAAACCCAATCAGTTTCGCTACCACCAGCCATCCTACACACCGATCCGAGCTGTCAGATTCTGGTAGACAGATCTGCCTTTTTCCCGTGACTACCAAGCATTACTTTTTTTTTTCCAAATTCCAATCAACTGTTTGCTTCCAAATTCCTGTGATTGCAGATTTTAAAGATTCGGGTAGCATCTATATGTCCCTCAGATCGTATATTTTTTCTAGACCTATGGTTTCCAGCAACCCGAACCACTCCTCCATTGAACCCTTGATGGGCAGTACGAACTACTTATCTTGGCCTTCCTCTGTACAACTATAGTGCATCTGACGATAGCACCTTTGACTTCTTCCACCTTAATGCGCCTACAATAACCATAACCATATAGCCATTTTGAGTGCTCCAAATCCCCCAACACAATACTAAAGTCCCTTTCGTCACTCAAGAGTTTATGAAAGTAAGAATGTCATCTCCTCTAAGAACCTCTTCCGACAAAACTTTGTCGTCCTCGTCCTACACACTTCACTCGGTCAAGGTCCCTGGCCCTCCTCTACCTGTCCTTGGCAAGATTGGATAGCTTCTTATCTCCACCTTTACCCTCTAACTCCGTGTAAACGCTTTCGAAAGATGCATTCTTAGCCATCATAAGCAGTAACTTAGCCGCATTCCGAGCTATTTTATACTCTTTTCTATTCTTTTGCTTCTCCTCATCTTTATTTTATGCCCAGTTCGCCTAAGCCTCATTCTTCGCCTTCACCTTCCCTTCTACCTCTCCATTCCACCACCGGTCCCTGGATGCTTAGCAGAGTGACCTCTCAAGACACCCAATACCTCTAGCCGTCTCTCTGATGCAATTGACAGTCACATCCTACAATTTGTATCCCCTTTACTCTCCCAAGCCCTCTTAGCCATCAACTTTTCCCCTATCTCAAGAGCATTGGCCATCGCCAAGCTACCCTATTTAATCCTCGACCGGTCATCCACACCCATCTTCTTACGCTCCTTCTTAATCTTCAAGTCCATCACCAAAAGCCTATGTTGGGTTGAACAAGTCTCACTTGGTATAACCTTACAGTCCTAACAAAGACCCCTATCAACCTTTCTAAGGAGCAAAAGGTCAATCTGAGTCTTACACCAAACTATGAAAGGTAACCAAGTGATCCTCCTTCTTAGAAAAGCATAAAGCTATCACCAACCCTAAAGGCCCGAGAAAATTTAAAAGTGAGGCACCTCCTTCATTTCTAACGCCAAAACAAAAGACTATGCACATCGTCATAATCCCGTAGAGATGACCTAATGACCAAATGGGATATCCTTTCCTAAGAAAAGCTTCTCGGTGTTAGGTACACCACCCACCTCATCCAAAACCTCCAAGAAGCTCTTCATTTCTTCCTCATCCAAGCCTACACACGTGGCATAAGCACTAACAACGTTCAAAGTAAACCCTCGAATGACTAATTTAATCAATATCAGCCTATCGTTAACGCTCCTAACCTAACCTCTACCACTTGCTCCCTGAGCTCTTCATCAACTAAGATATCTACTCCAATCCTATTCCTCACACTCCTTGAGAACCACAACTTATACCCATCCATCCGCTTCTTGCGTCTTAGTGTACCTACCCATGTCATCTCCTGGACACGAGCTTATACTAATTTGCCTTTTCCTAAGAATTCTCACTAGCTCTATGGACTTTTGCAATAAAGTCCCAATGTTCCAAGACTATTCTCAACGTAAAGACTCCCTTAACCCACTAACCCCTCCTGCGCCCTGCCCTACCACTGCCACCACCCTCAACCCAGAAGCTGATCTCGACTCCAACCACAGCCCTGACCTCGACCTCGACACCAACCTCAACCCCGACCAAAGACATGACCCTAATCTACCATCATCCACCAATGCTACTAAAGCAAATATACATCAACTTCAATACGGGAGATGTCAATAAGAAACAAACGAATCAACGAATGGATATATCAAGTATACCTAGATTGGGCAAATAATGTTCTGTAAAACACCCCAATCAAGCAAGACAGAAACGGCAGAACAATCAATGATAGAAATGCAAATTCCACTTTAGAAAATCTACCAAAAAACAGAAAGAGATTAAAACAAATGTCGAATCTAGAACAACAATACTCAAACAGCAAGAAACGATAAACTGAATGATAGAGGCAAACTACAAGATGAAAATAATCTACAAGAATACACAAGACTAGAGGTACCTCCGGTACCCTAACACCAAAAAAAAACATTTCCAGAATACACTACCAACAAAAACAAAAAAAAAAAAAAAAAAAAATTCAAAACAAGCTACTACACCAAATATACCAATTCTAAATCAATGGCTATAAATTCTACGGAGATCTCCAATAAAGCTGAGAAAAAATAAAGATTCAAGGTTCAAGGATAGAAATCACCGGGATTACGCTAAGGGGGACTAGGTTTTCTTGCTTGATTTGTTGGTTCTGGCAAAAGTTGGTGCTGAAATTGATCGCCAGAATCTTGTCGCCACCGAAGATATGCCGAAAGGCGGCTGTAGAATTTGGATCTGCTAAATACTTGTTCACCCAGTAAACCCCGGAAAAAGGGGCCTACCTCTTGGTCGTTATCGATGGTAAAGTCCCCGGCGTGCACCGAAGAAGTTAGGTGGAGGTGGCTCGATCTTGGCAGAGAAGATGGTGGACGGCCGGAGGCGAGATAGATCTAGAAGACAAAAAAGACGAGAGAGAAAAGACAGAATCACCTGTCGCCAAAACTAAGGTCGGCGGCGCCAAAAATGGTGTTAACAACGAAAGTTAAAGAGAGAAAGGTAAAATAAAACAATCAATAAAAGCTGATTTTTGCTAATTTGAATCCTTAAATAAGCATAAACCCAAAAGAAACTAATTTACCACAAAGAGTGACTAAAATTCCAATTTAACGAAAAATCTCAACACATATTTCCTCACACAATCAAATACCAATTCCACTCTATTCACAATTTCACATCCAATTAATGCCAACGTCACTAATAATTCATCTTGTAAAGAACCTAACCATTCTATAAACCTAAAGGGGACTTAATAGATCCATGGACAATGATGATAGTTATAGAAGCCCTAAAAAGACCATCAAAGTCCCAAGCCCAAATTGTTGGGTTCAATGTGGAATCAAAACATGCTTATTGTAGAAGAAGAGCCCAAGAACGAGTCCAGGAATTATGGAGAAGAATGGGCTAAGTGCTACACATATTTCATGATTAAAGTCTAAGACCAAACGGAAGAAGATTAGGCCCATATGGGTTTTTGTTAAATTTGAAAATTTTTCCTTATTTCCTTATGAAAGAATTTTTAGTATTATTTTTACATGTTTTCCTAGTTTAAACTTTACTAGTTTAAAAGTTTCCTAGTTAGATTTTCTATTTATTATTTTTATAAAAGTAGAATTCAAATCTCATTCTATTTAGGATAGGTTTTTCCTTATATATAGGTAGCATTTTGTTATTTTCAATTCGACAACATTATTATTCATTGAGAGTTTCTCTTATTTACACCTTTGTGTGTGATTATACTTGTGATTTATCTTACAACCTTATAAGAACGATTCTTTAGGAGTTAAAATTAATAATTCTTAACTTGATATCTTTGGTTTCTACTAAAGTTAATCAAAGAAGATGATTAGTCTTATACTAATTGTTATCTTTAATTTTTCGAAATAGGGGTGTAGATCACTTTTGATCAAAGTTCTTGAATTGACTCTATTAGTATCATAATTAGTCTTATCCGCTAATTCGAATACTAAGATCAATTAGAAATCTTAGAACTTAATCTCGAAATTGGGGATTTATTCTCAAATTTCATCTAGATTTATTCTCAAAGTTCATCTATCTTTAATTTCTTGTCTTTAATCTTAGTATTTCCACTTTCGCATTGTTTTCCTTTTTATTCAAGTAACTCGATTCTTATCAGAACTAGTTAGCCACAAAGAGTAACGAAAATTGTCAATGTAGTCTAGATAATAATCTCTCCATTAGGGAAAACAATCAATCAAATCAAATACGCTCCCAACTCGCTGATTTCTGCTAATTTGAAACCTCAAATAAGCATAAACCTAAATGAAACTAATTTCCCGCAAAGTGAAACTAAAATCGCCAATGTAATCTAAACAACAATCTCTCTATTAGGTAAAACAATCAATAAAATTAACTAGTTGATTTCTGCTAATTTGAATCCTCAAATAAGTGTAAACCTAAAGGAATCTAGTTTACCAGAAAGAGTAACTAAAAATCTCAATGTAGTGAAAAATCTCTACAACGCATATATTTCCTCGCACAATCAAATGCCAATTCCACTCTATTCACAATTTCACACCCAATTAATTCCAATTTCGATAATAATTCGTCTTTTAACAAACCAAACCATTCTATAATCCTAAAGGAAACTAATTAACAACTGAAATCGCCAATGTAAAGAAAAATCTCAACAATGCATACATTTCCTCACACAATCCAATATTGATTCCACTCAATTCACAATTTCACATCCAATTAATGCCAACATCAATAATAATTTACCTTTCAGAAACACCAACGGCTCCATAAAAAACTAAAGGACATTAATTTACCATGAATAATAATGGAAAGCCCCAATGTAGTCTATATAACAATCTGTCCATTAGAGAAAACAATCAATCAAATCAACTATGCCTTGTTTCAAGCTAGCTGACTTATGCTAATTCAAATCCTCAAATAAGCATAAACCTAAATGAAACTAACTTACCGGAAAGAGGAACTAAAATCGCCAAAATAACACTCTATTAGGTAAAATAAAACAATCAATAAAATTAACTAGCTGATTTCTGCTAAATTGAATCCTCAAATAAGCATAAACCTAAAGGAATCTAATTTACCACAAAGAGGAACTAAATCACAATGTAGTGAAAAATCTCAACAACGCATACATTTCCTCGCACAATCAAATACCAATTCCACTCTATTTACAATGTCACATCCACTTAATGCCAACATCGATAGTAGTTCGTCTTTTAAAGAACCTAACCATTCTATAAACCTAAAAGGAAAACTAATTAACAACTAAATTGCCAATAGTGAAAGTCACAACGAATTAGAAAATTCCACAAACAATCTCCCCATTAGGGAAAACAATGAATCAAATCAACTACGCTTCACTCCAAAACTAGCGGGATTCTGCCCAATTGAATCCCCAATACAAATTCCGCTTTATTCAAATCCAATTAATCCCAATATCAATAATAATTTTTTTAACCTAAAGAAAACTAATTAACCACAAACAGTAACAAAAATCTCAACAAATCATACATTTCCTCCACATATAACAATTTGTGACCGTTGTAAAAACCTAAAGGAAACTAATTAACCACAAAGACTAACTAAAATCTCCAATGTAGCGAAAATCACACCGATTCTGAAAAAAATCAACACACAAAACAAATTTTCCTAACAAGAAACAAATGTGACAAGTGAAAAGTGCCCAGCGGGAACGAAACTAATGTTCGATAAACCTGAAACGAAACTAATTAACCACAAGGAGTAACTACAAATCTCAATGTAGTGAAAAATCTCAAAAATCATACATTTCTGCATTCAATCAAATTACAATCTCCATTCTATTCAAATCCAATTAATCCCAATATCAATTACAATTTGTCTTTTAACAAACCTAACCTATCTATAAACCTAAAGGAAACTAATTAACTACAAATAGCAACCAAAATCGCCCATGTGGCGAAAAATGTCAACAATAAGGAAAAATCAACACACCAAAAAAAAAAATTATTATGGGCGAAAACAATGGCAACGAGTGAAAAATGTGTACTGGTACGGAGCCAATGAGGTGACTTGTAGGGAAATTGGTGTATGAATCATCCATCTTGAGTGTGTAATGAAAGACAAATACAAAAGGGATCAAGCAGGAATTGATTGTTTTCAGTACGAACAACGAAATTTTCCCTTTGTAATTACTTAATGAAGAAGTTTTTTTTATTAACCAACACTTACCATTCTATAAAGCTAAAGGAAACCAATTAACCACAAAGAGTAACTAAAGTCACCAATGTAGTCTAAATCTCAGCAATTTAGGTAAAACAATCAATCAAATCCACTATGCCTCGCTCCAACCTAGCTGAGTTCAGTTAATTCGAATCCTCAAATAAGCATAAACCTAAATAACACTAATTACATTTTCACACACATTCAAATACCAATTCCACTCTATTCGAATCCAATTAATCCCAATTGCAATAATAATTTGTATTTAACCAACACTTACCATTCTATAAACCTAAAGGAAACTAATTAACCACAAAGCGCAACTAAAATCACCAATGTAGTCTAAATCTCAGCGAGTTAAGGAAAAAAAACAATCAAATCAACTATTCCTCGCTCTGCTAATTCGAATCCTCAAATAAGCATAAACCTAAAGTAAACCAATTAATGTTCGATAAACCTAAAAGGAAACTAATACATTTCCACACACACAATCACATACCAATTCCACTCTATTCAAATCCAATTAATCCCAATATCAATAATAATTTGCTTTCTAAACCTAAAGGAAACTAATTAACCACACAAAGAGTAATTAAAATCTCAATAAATCATACATTTCCACATATAATAATTTGTCTCTATATATATAAACCTAAAAGAAAACTAATTAACAATTAAAATCGCCAATGTGGAGAAAATCACAACAATTTGTAACAATACACACAAAAACAAAAATTACGGTGGAAAACAAATGCGACAAGTGAAAAATGCATACCGGCACGGAGCCAGCGAGGTGACTGGTAGGAAAATTGGTGTATGTATCATCCATCTGAATGTATAATGAAGACTAAATGAGAAATTTCCTCTTTGTAATTCGTTATCGATTGCTTATTGATGAAGGAATTTTTTTTGGTTAAGGAAATGGAGGAAGAGGAGGAAAGTGACGGGTACGAGTCACACGCGTGTTTTTAGCAAACATTTATTTACGTATGGGGGGTCGCGCCATTGAGACAATGGGCTTGGAGCATGGTATGGCCCATTACTTATATATATATATATATATATATCATTAGTCAATCCTATGTGGCATGTTTTAAAAATCTCCAAACCTATTTACTTTTTTTGTGGGTTTTTAGATATTTATTGAGTTTTCTTCTTATTTTAAATATTTATGTATTTAAAGAAAAATCAAAAGTCACCACATTTAAACTCTATTTATTACGTAATAAAAGAAAAAAAATATTTGAGGTAACTCATCTATTTAATTTTTACTAATAATATTTGTAACTCTCAAGCTATTCATGATTTTATATTTATAGCCCTAAATATTTAATACAAAAATTAATGATAACTTATGGTATTTCTTTATTTTTATGTATATAAATTCATATTTTTTGTTTCATGAGATGCTATCCAAGGTTACCCTTCATTTTCACTATTATATTCATGTTTTTGTTTGTCTTGAAAAGAAGAAGACTTTTGAACGGTGATAGATTTGTGGAAGTAGATATCGAGACATTTATGTATTCATTCCGTTTTTCTCTCTATAAACGTTCAGATGTTTTATTTCATGCGATTTTATCCAAGGTTATCATTCATTTTCACTATGATGTTTATGTTCTTATTTCACTTGAAAAAGAAGAAGATGTTCTTAAATGGTGAAAGACTTGTGGAAGTGGATATCGACAAAAGCTCAAACATTTGATTTCAGCTTTCTTTTTATTTTTCAACTAATGTTTAAAAATATAATAATATATGTATTGTATTATTTCTATATCTATATATGATGCCTCTTAAGTTCAATTTTTTAAGTCTATAATTTCTTTTGGTTAAATGAATAACTTTGTAGTTGGAAATTTGCTAATTATCAATTATATTTTTTAATTTATAATTGATTTTTTTAGGCATGTGGAAGTACATACCGAGACATTAATGTATTCATTTCATTTTTCTTTTTAATGAAGTTTATATGTTTTATTTCATGCGATTTTACCTAAGGTTATCCTTCATTTTCACTATGATATTTATGTTATTATTTCACTTGAAAAAAGAAGAAGATGCTCTTAAATGGTGAAAGGCTTATGGAAGTGGATATCGGCAGGAGCTTGGACAATTATGCATTGGTTTCATCTTTCTTTTTATTTTTTAATTAATGATTAAAAATATAATAATATGTGTATTATCTTATTTCTATATCTATATAAAATGCCTCTTAAGTTCAATTTTTAAGTCTATAATTCCTTTTGGTTCAAATGAATAATTTTTAGTTGGAAATTTCCTAATTATTAATTAAGTTTCTTAATTTATAATTTTTTTTTTTAGGTGACTAGCTTATTTTCATTAATCACATGTAAGGCAATACAAAACAACCAACATCCACAGATAGCTAAATAAATTTTAATAATTGAAATATATTTGTTATTTGGTCTTAGTTATGATTAAGTTTTAAGACTATCAATAAATATGCATGACAAAAAAATTGAGAAGTATAAAGGAACATGGAGGTGAAGGAGAAAAATGAGGTAATTAATTCTAAAAATTTTATAAATGTGAGGTAATTATGAAAATTTTTATATACAGGAAAAAGAATCATTTATGCTTTGTTCTTTTTTTTTTTCTTTTTTAATTTTAAAAAAATAGTGTATTTATCTGATTTATTTTTAAAAAAAAATTATATACATAAAAAGAAGCCTTTATGTTTTATTTGTTTCTTTTCTTTCTTTCTTTTTAACTTTGAGAAATAGTGTATTATCTGATTTATTTTTAATCATTATAATTACAAGAATAAATATTTTGCTCTTCACCTTCTAAAGTAGATGATTACATGTTGTTAACATATTTACTCTATGAATTGTACGTCTATTATATTGAGAAGCGATTGAGTCGGTATAATCTTTTTGTATTTTTTAATTTTAAATTTTTTTCATATAAAGATCTATCTATATATTATTTAATAAATTATTTGTAAGCTCATCCTATGTGGCATGCCTAATAATCAAGGAATGTTATTTATCTTTTTTATGATTTTTTTGAGGTTTCTTTGTTAATTTTTCCTCAAAAAAATTCACAAAACAAATTGAAAGACTCAATTAATGAGAAAGCAATTTCCTTTAAGTTTATAAAGATGATTAATGACACACATTCAAGTAAATTAAATACTAAGAAAATGTCTTTCAATTTTCTAAACGGTTTGTCTTTATACTTACTATAAAATAAGGGTGTGTATTTGTAACACAACAATGCAGGACTTTTTCATAATTGTCTCTTCTTCTTATTCGACATAGTATCTTCAATAAGAGAAGAGAGAAAAGTTTTCAATTTTCAAAACGGTTCGTCTTTATTCTTTTTATAAAATAAGGGTGAGTATTTGTAACACAACAACGCATGACTTTTTCATAATTGTCTCTTCTTCTTCTTCGACATAGTATTTTCTTCTTCTTCGACATAGTATCTTCAATAAGAGAAGAGAGGAAAGTTTGTTGTTCTATGTCAAAGTAATTCACAACAAAGTAGGAGTAGAATAAAGAGATGTTTATTTTGCTCCATCTACCAATTTCTTTCTTCTGCTTGGAACAAAAACTTCTAATGAATTCACATCTAAGATTCAGGAAAAATTATCTGCTTTTAATTGAATGCACTCTCTTAATAAAATTAATGTATTAATAATTACAAATGAATAAATGAGCATTAAGCGTATAAATTGCACTAATGAGTGCTGTAATGTGGGCCACCTTCCATTTGGAAGGTCTAATTTACTAGCATATATATATATATATATATATATATATATTTAATGTAGGAAAGAGAATTTAAGAATGTAGTAAATGATAATTATAATAAAGGAAAAGATTTTCTATTCTTTTTGAAAAAATTCAGAATAAACAAATAAGAAAAAATCCTCAAAATTTTAAGGAAAAAGGATAAATATTAATGCTGGCTAATGAAGCATGCAAAGTATTACATATTAGTGTTAGTAATAATTAATATAATTAATTACTTTTTTAATACCCTTTTTTATCCTTCTATTGCGTTAATATACTATTACTTTTCCTGCCCTTAATTAATCTAATATTATTCTTTTTATAAGATTCCTTATATTTTTCTCTTCTCTTTCTTTGTATATATCAAGTTCTCATTTACCTTAATTTTTCCTCTTTTCTCCAATTTTTTTCAGCATTCCATTTTAAATATTTTTTCTTACAATTAATTAATGCACTTAGTTTACTCATTCAATTATAATTATTTTAACTATGTGTTTGATGAGAAACAACATTTAAAAAGAAGGAAGTTTTTGTGTGTTTTAGGCTTTTGTAAAATAAAAGTTGGTGAGACTTTTAATGCTTTTTAAATTACTGGTGTTATAATAATGTAAGGAGGTGAAGGGTTTTATTCTTTTAATCATCATGAAATAATAATTGAGACATTTAAATATCAATTAATACACTTCATTGGAATGAAGTTGGAGGTATTAATATTATGTGTTTCAGCTTCATTTTCAAGTGAGTAAAGGTAAAAATTGCATTTATTAAGGTTGTAAAGGCTTTTCACTGTTAATATAGTTTTGCCAATTTTAATAGGTCATTTAGATTGATTTATTTTAAATGTTTTTAAGTTAAAAATAACTTTTAAGTGTTTTTTGAAAGGTAAATTTAAAAATTGCTTATAAGCACATATAAGTTCTGATTCTAACTTATGACATTTTGCTTGTAATTCACAAGTCAAAAGCCGATTGGAATGGATACTTTTCATTCTGTATCAAAAATAAATTTTTAATTAGTAAAGATTTATTTCTTTTATTGTTATTAATTATTTATTAAAAATATTTACATTTTTTATCATCACGCGAAGCGCGAGTGATTTCTCTACTATATATATAATATACACCCAACTTATCATATTTACACAAATCTTCACTCTTCTAGAATCTATTATCTATAATCGATTTATAATCTATAACATATAATCTATCTATATCTATCTATAATCTCTCTCTCTCTCTCTCTCTCTCTCTATATATATATATATATATATATATATATATATATATATATATATAATATTAAAAGTGTGAAGACCCTTAGAAAAGTGATTTGAATTTTTTACCCTTAATCAAAAAACTCTTTAATAGACAAAAGCGTCTTTTTACTATTTTGATAAATTATTATGTAATTTTTTTAATTAAAAATACATCTCACCTCAAAAAGGAAATAAAAAAACAAGTCGTATTAGGTTTTAGGGAAATTTTGTTTGTCTTATTTTCAACAATAATTAAATTTTTATGAAAAAATTTTCCTAATTAGACTAGATTTCTTCCATGTTCTAATTAAAAACACATCCCTCCTTAAAAAGGAAATAAAAAAACAAGTAGTGTTAGGTTTTATGGAAATTCCGTTTGTTTTATTTTCAACAATAATTTGTTTTTTATGGAAAAAAATTTCGTAATTAGACTAGATTTCTTCCATGTTTGATCAACTATTTTTAAAAGGAAAAATTTTGGACCTCTATATATTGAGCTGTCACGACCCACAAATGAGGGTCATGATGACACTTGTCGCGGCGTACTTTGACAAGTAAGCCTAACACCCAAACTGATATGAATAGAGAAAAGGACAGAAATATCCAAGGTAAGACTTCTAGAATGAAGCCGAACCATATAAATGATCATAACAATGCGAAAAGAACTTATCCAAAACACCAATCATGCCCAAAACCAGGTGTCACATATAAAATAGAGCAAGAGAGAACATGTAGATATAAGATCATCAAATACAAGTAAAGAAAGGTAAGACAAATACATAGATGACAAGTCAATAAGGCAATACAACACAACATAAACACAATAAAGTAAGTGCAATGTATATGATGATGATGATGATAATGATGATAATGCACAAGGTTGTCTCACAACCTTCGGGATCGTCGCACAATCTCCGTATACACCTACAGAGTCAAAGCTTCCCGACGTAGGACCCATGGGGGTTTGTCAACCCATATACAATCCACATATCTCATATTTCCTTTCTGGCACATCCCTCGGAAAAGGTTTTATAAGGTGTTACAATATTTTTAAAAAGGTGTTGCCAGTGTTTCTCAGATGTTGCCACGGTGGTACTAATGTTTCATGAATGAGTGTGATATGAAGATGTAATGCTCACAACCAATCACAATAAGTATTTCCACAACCAACCATATGATATATTTCACAACCAACCACAATGATACATTTTCACAACCACATGAGCCAATATTCACTCGTTATTTTCATTTCATCCATGAATTTCCACATGTCTCATATGTCAGTAAAGTATGAATATAATCACAATACACTCATGGTACCACATTAAACAATACAATACAATTACTCACATGTATTCAAGGCTATCAATGTCACATAGGACCCCACACAGTCAAACATATCACATAATATTTCAATTTCAACAATTACATCACATATAGGCCCCCACACGGGCACAACACGTAGATAGAAAATTTTCATGATTAGTTCTCACTCTTAACATGCATTTTGTACCATCATTTACTACCCAGCCCTGTCTGAGAGTTAAGCCATAACGTACCTCGAAAGCCGAAACTGATCCGCTACACTTGAACCTGTGATATTACTTTTCACGAACAATCTCGAACTCTACTAAAAACATCAAATATGAAATCTACGCATCAAAACAAAATCAACGATACCCATATTGACTACTTTTGGTTCGGGGTTAAAACGAACCCCCAAAATAAGTTTCTGAAAAAAGAAGGGCAAAATTGAAACTTTACTTCAAAAATATGTTCCCCATATTTTTAGGAACCTACAACTGAAAACTCAAGTTAAATCGAGTGAAAAACGGGGTTCAAATCGAAGAAAAACCATTTTTGAGTTTTACCGGGTAAAATCCTTGAAATGCGGGTTAAAATAAAAAATCGGAGTTGTTTTGAAGGTTAAATTGATGAAAAACTAGTAATTATAAGATAAAAATATTATTCAAGTGAAAGGGGATGAAATTTGGGTTTAAAATCATACCCTAAGATTTTTGGGGTTTTGAGAAATTTATCAAGAAATTTTTAAGAAAAGGATGAATTCTTACCTTAAATCAGTAATTAAAATCAAGAAATAGGTGTTAATCTAGCTTCCCAAGCTCTCACAAACTTCACTTTTAAGCTCCCAAAATATTTAGGATTTAACTTTCAAGATACAAGATGAAAAATGAGCAAAATGGGCCAAAAATGTGAAAAAGCTCCTATATATATTGCAGATTTTTCTGCATAACTGAGCAGTTTTTATTCTAACTCGAAATGGACTTCGACGGGGTGCTCGGGATTCGTTCGGAGTTTGATTTATACAAACGAACTATGCAACCACACTAAATTCGACGTTCCGCACGCGATGGCGATACCAGATTTTTCAGAAAAATTCATTTTCACAAAATTGATCCCCGAGACCCTAAATCACAATTTTCCAAATCGAGGGTCGAAATGAGATTTAAAAGCCGTAAAATCATACCAAATGTGCTAACACGCGACATTCCGGATCTGTTGGCAAAGTCAGATTTTCCATACGAGGTTGTTTCGATCAAATGTGGGCCCCTCACCCATATTTTTAATTTTTCAACTTTTCGATCAATAGGTCGAAATGAGCTCGGGTGAACTAGGACCCGAACTAAAGGTCTACCTAGCTTAAAATCGATATTCTGGAGCTGCTGGCGTAGTCCGTTCGGTCATCCGTTGTACGGATCAAAATATAACCACATAAGTCCAAAATAAGGCTCTCGAAGCCATAAAAAACCACAATATTGCATAAATGATACCAAAATACATCAAAAATCATGTCAATCACTCCCACACCTCAGAAATATCATAATGCAGCTACGAAGAGGGGTAAAACAGTCAAATCACAAATTTCACATATTTCATCAATTTTTTAGGTCGTTACATGAGCATCCTTTTTTTCAATAAATAATAGAATAACATTCATAATTTAATTGTTAAAGAGTATGTTCAAGAGAAGATTAGTTTTGTGTTTTTTTAATATTAGCTTTTAATTTTGTAGGTGAATTACATTAAATATTATGCATCTTTTATTATCGTTTTCTTTATAGTATGATTTATTATAATTTCAATTGTTGGTTTCGCATGATGTGAAGGTAAAGAAAAATCTGTACATGTATGATTGAGACTTCGTGCCGACTACGAGAGGATTTGAAGGCATGTTTTTTGAATTTTACTTCTCATTGATATTAGTACGATTTATGTTGTTAAGTTGTTGAGTAGAAGTGCATGTTTTGTTCTTTGATTCAATTTTTATCAAATGTCATTCAATTCTTTATTTATGATTTTAAAAAGTAGACATCGAACATCAAATTGAACTATGTCAATTTAATTTGTTTTCTTTCAACTTCGTTTATATTTGATTCGGTGTTTTCAAGACAAACATTAATTTCAACCCCCAAAAGGGCCATTAAAATATAGAAAACGGTCACAATCGCCACCCTAATCTTGAAAGTATGAAAATCTCCAGCTCTTCTCCGCTTTATTAACTTTATCTATTCAATTTTTTTGGTATTGCTTTAACTTGAGATTTGAAATCTCAATTGGGGAAATAATTCAACTCCTCAATATATTGTGAGCTATTAGTATTACATTGTTATATGGTGAGGAATCATGATATAGTTTGAGTGTAATAAGTCTCCGCAATAGATAAAATTGTCTTTTCACTATTTTTTATTGTCGAGCTATAAATTTTCTTCTTCGTAAAGTCACGTTTTCAAGCAATATTAAGGTGGTCTATTTGAATTCAATATTAGTTGTACTCGAGTCACGTTTTCAAGTAATATTAAGGCGGTCTATTTAAATTCACTATTAATTGGTCTCGATTATTGATCATTGAAATTTTATACTTTGTCCTCTAGGTGGAGTAAATTATCATGAAAGTTCAAATTTTTTTTGCTTGAGTTTAGATTTCTTGTGGAATTTTTGTTTTGAAAATCAACTAAAATTAATTTTAAGAAGATTTGAAAAATCTAGAATAAATATGAAAGTGTTGGGATAAGAAAAATATAAAAAAATATCAAATTGTAAAAAATTTAAGTAAGTAATCAAAGAATTTCTAAAGATTTAACTTTCAAAATAAGGAAATATTTTAAATATAGAAAAATAGTCGTACTACAAATTGGTCCAAATTGATGGGTCTTTCTTAGTCTCTAGCAACAAGGAAAACAGGTACTGCATGATAAACGCAAATTGACGATCCATTAACCACTTGAAACTTTTGGTGGTAAAATATATATGTACTTACAATAAAATACTATATGTTATGTTTACATTAGTATATTAAAGTGTGAAGCATCTTTAAGAAGTGATTTGAACATTTTGTACTTCATTAAAAGCCTTCGCAATAGACTAAATCATCTAATTTGAAATAATATAAAGTTATACGTGCGAGGCACGTGCGGCTAAACTAGTAGTCACAAAAAGCACAACTTATTATATATCTTTATTGGATATATTGAAAGCTAATTATGTATCTCGACAAATCTAAAAGTTAAAAAAAAGTGTATTGGGAGCTAATTATGTATCTTTAAAAAGGAAAAAAGGTACTTCATTGGATGTATCGGGAGCTAATTATGTATCTCGATGGACCCAAAATCGGGATTTTCAAATTATGCAAAATATCAGAATTTTCTGTAATTAAGCTGTAAATTGTCGAGATTTGTGTGTTTGTTCAAATTTTTGTAAGTTTAGCTATTTTAAAAAAGAACTTTTGATATGGGCTAGGCCGCGAGGGAAGGTACAAAATTTTGCGCCAGAAAATACGAATTTTGCGATGGAGTCGTGCATGTTTTAACGAACATTGACGTATCGCGCCATTGAGATGAGTAGAATTGGGTTTGAAGTTTGGGCTTTAGGAGGACATTATGGGCCATTAATTGATGGATATCTCCAAGGCCCAAATAAAGCCTATTTTTGGGATGACCGAAAGTTTTTGTGAGGTTAGCCATTCAAAAGAACTTTCAATTGTAGGAGTTATAAAAAATTTTTATTAGAAAAAAGGCTAAATAACATAAATACCAACACTTTAAAAGTAATTACACTCGTTCCCACTTTTTTAATTACTTTACTCTCGCTCCCTATTAATATATATAACATAACTGACATATACATAGCATTCTGTGTATATGTGGATTTTTTGTAATATGTTTAGCGAGTTGAGATTTTTTGTAATATTGAAAACATAAGTTGTGTATTTGTGTAATTTTTAGTAGAAAAATACAATTTTTTCTTGAAAACCAATAAAATTTTTGTATTAAAAAATACAATTTTTTCTTGAAAACCAAACTTCTGGTATCATCTTGTCTATGTGAATTGAACAACTTAGGAGTCGTTTGGTGGGGGATTATTTTTCTAATTCATGTATTAAAATGTGGGATAAATTAATATAATGTTTGGTAGTAAATAAGAAGCAATGTATAACTAATATATGCATGACTTATAATCCATGGATAAATATAAATAAATACAAAAATGTCCTCAAATTCTTTTAAATATTTTCTAAATCTTTTTAAATTTATTCAATGTGAGTTTTTTTTTTCCAGTTTTCAAGAAGATAATATCCCTCCTAATAATTTTAATCATAAAAAAAACTACTCCATTAACTTAAAAAATACTTATTGTTCAAAGCTTGAAAACAAATTGCATGATTGCATAAAGCTTTAATTTTGTAAATAGAATATATCACAAATAAAAATATTTATTTTGCTTAGATTTAACACTTTACGAAACACAATTTTACGTTAACAATGATTTACCTGTCTCCATTCAAAAGTTACACATACCCCCTCCAACTTAAGAATACCACAAAGTGCGAATAACAAATAATTGATCAACAAATAAAGAAAAGATAATAAAAAAGAAAAAATTATTGCAAGTGAATGATTAAATCTTAAAATTCCAAAGCAAGTTATTACTATAGTTATTTGTTGATTTTTTATTTTTACTTTTAAAAAAGAATAATAAAGCTTTGTAAAGTAAATATACAAAGTCATTCTATGTCGACGGTATTTTTGTAAACAAACAATATTTGTTTTAAAATATAATAATACATATTATTTTCAATACATCAAACCAAACGCTACATAAAAAAATAATCTCACCATTACTAATCCCAATATTACTAATCCCAGCACTACGAATCCCAACATTACTGATACACCCTATTTAGTATTATCGTATATACTCTACCAAACGATCCCTTAATAATGTTGAATAAGGTGTATTAGTAATGTTGGGATTAGTAGTGCCGGGATTAGTAATGCTAGATTATTTTTTATGCAGTGTTTGATTTAATATATTAAAAACAATATATATTTATATAATTTTTATACAAAAATATTTCTTTACCAAAATACCTTTCTTTATACCCTTTCTTTGCATCATTTCTTTCGAGCTTAGAAGTAGCAGCAACAAGTGTTGAAAAATTCAAGGACGCACAAGTAGATCAATTCCCATAGAACACGTGCAGCAAGACAGAGAATCAAATGTTGTCCACAAAAGTATCGCAAAACTTATTTTTAATTTATTTTGAAAAACACCGACCAATAGTGGTCGGTTTTTAATTTTTTTTATCAAAATAAAAATAAATAATTTTTAAAAATTGACCATTTGTGGTCGGTTCTTTAATTAAAATAACAAAAATAATTTAAAAAAAAACCGACCACTTGTGGTAGGTTTTTGAACTAAAAAGAATAAAAAAGTAAATAATTTTTAGAAACAAATAATTATATACATGTAATCAAATAAATATATTATTTTCATTAAAAAATAATGATATATATAATCATATATATATATATATATATATATATATATATATAATTTTTGAAATTACACTGATCACACGTAGTCGATAACCAATATAATAATAATAAAAATCAATCAATCTTAAATTTTGTGAAAAAATTGCACTAAAAAATATATCAAATAAAATAAACAAACTACGTTAAACATAATTTTTATCTTTTACTTATATTTCAATATATAAAATTAATATTTTCCTTTGTATAAACATTAAATGACGTTAAACATGCATAATATTTGTATAATGAATGTGTCTATATATATATCATTTCGTTGAGATAATGATACTATATTACTATTGCAGTCATAATAATGTAATATATAACCGATAATTCATCAGAATATAATGAACGTCTTCTATTATAAGGTAATATACTTGTTGATTTGATATATGTAGTACGCATTCAAAAGTTCATATATATAAATATCTTTATCTTTATATATATATATATATATATATATATAGTGATTGATTGATGAACGATGTAGTCAAAACCTAGTAATATATAATTAAGCTAATTAAATATAATTAATCGATCACTCATCAGAGTATGTATATGAAACACGTTGCATTATATTATTGGATAATATACACGTGTACGTATGTGATATATATATATATATATATATATATATATATATATATATTACGTATTTAGAACTTGATATAGTCGATAGTGTGTGTATGTGTATGTATGTATAGGTATATATATAGTATATACATATTATATAGTGAGGTATTTTAATGACATAATCTAATCTAATCGATAATTCATCTGAGTATTTGTGATATACGTTGTATATTATTATGGGGTAGTAAAATTGTGTATGTGATGTTTATAGTACGTATTTGAAAACTGATAGACAATTGAATATATGTATATATATGTATGACGTATGCAATAATCGAAATTAAAGCTAGATAACTGAATCTATATATCAAAGTATTTTGAATGATATGTTGCTATATCATTTATTGACAAAGCTATGGAGGAAGGCTTCATCAGTACCAATGCTCGCCAAAGCATCGTATCTGTACCACCAACAACAAAGCTTGTTGAGAAACTTGAGGAATATGTTCCTTGTCATGAAAGAGTTGCTTCAAAGTTAAACTGGGAGACGGAGCAGCAGCTTGGCTACCTTCAAGCACAAGAAATTGGGCGATGATTAAAAAAGGGGATTTGCAAGCATATAATTTCTCTATTTTTTGGTGAGTTAGAATGGAAAGAAATATAAGGGTGTTTGCAAGCATATAATTTCAAACAATTTCTCTGTTTTCCCTCATTATTCGTAAACATGCACATTCACAGTTATTATACAAAATACATTACCTATTATTTTATTATTTTTCGTAAACATGAACATTCACAGTTATTATACAAAATACATTATCTATTATTAGTGAAATAACGGGCATTTTTTAAATTTATGTATTTTCTAACTCAATTATGCCAATTCATAACAATTGCAAATAAATTTTACCCGATTTATTACAATTCTAGCCAAATTGTATCTAATTAGACTCAATTTATTTATCCTTTAACCCAATTTTATCCAAGTTCTTATAATTTTAGCCTGTTTTATTTAATTCATTACAATTGTAACCAATTTATTACAATCATAGTCAATCTGTGATTCAATTTTTAAATTTTAGTCAAATCCCAATTCAATTCTCAACCTCTAGATCTCAACCGTCGCTTAAAAACCGATCTAATGGCGGTTGACGCCCAATTTTTGACCTCCCGATACTACATTTAGGCTGCTTTTTTAGCAAAATTATTAATTTTTAAATGTTAGTATTTTTACATATTTTTTCTTGCATCAAACAGATTTTTGACAAGTCACATTCATTACTTAAAATGTATAAATTATTTTACGTAACATTAATTTACATTTCATTATTACAATAGCAGTCTAAGTCAATTCAATTACCTCCAATTTATTTAAATTCTAGTCATCCTTATACTCAATTGATTTCAATTCTAGCCTATTTTGAATTTTAAAATAATTTTTATCCCCTTCTCAATTTTAATCACAACCGTTGATCTCATCCGATCAATGGCTGAGATCGAATCCACCATCTATCACCCTTTTAAACAAAATAAACCCTAATCCCTCATCTTTAACCAAAACAGCCGCAAAGGCTCTCCTTATCTTTCTTATCTCTTTTCCTCTCTCTAGACCCAACCTCTAAACTGCCGACGACCACAACACCAGCACTGCTCGCTCTCTCCATATTCGCCGTCTCCACAACTGCCAGACGCCACAACACCATCGCCACCAACCGCCGCGAACCCAGCCTGCAAAACCACTATCTCTTACCGCCATCGCCATCAACACCGGCGAAGCCAGCCACCAACCAACGGGATTCCAGCTGCTGACACAGCCTTAAGCGCCACCAATGGCTGCTTAAGCAGCCATGCAGCCGTCGGCGAACCCCTTTACCATAACAACGGTATCAACCGCCTCACCCATCGAAAAATGATGGATTCTTAAGAATCCATTTTAGGTTTGACAGATTCGTAGACCTTAAATTGATAAGACTCGGTTAAGATTTTATGCGATTTCTTGTGATTAGCGTTTGTGTTTTGCTTAAAATATCATTCGTGAAAATGCATCTTTTATGAAATTTTAGGCATGCAGCTTATAACTTTGATTCCGAAAATTTAATCTAGTTGATAGAGTTAGTAGATTTATCCTGTTGATATACTACGAATTTACCCATCTTTGTGTCTTTGTACTGTTACTTTGATAGCGGGTGTTCCTTGATATGGATATGGACTGTTTGTTAACAGAATATTAGGCTAATTATGTGTCTAGTTATAGGAGTAGTCATGTTGCTGGACGTGTTGGCGTATTGATTTGAGTAGAGAGTTAGGTTAATTAGGTGTAAAAGTTGGCAAGTGTAGTAATCATTAGAAATTATTAATAGATTCAGGTAGTATGAGTAATTAAGACTTATATGCTCTAGTTAATGGTGTTTTTCTCTTGGGTTGGTGCAGATTTACACGACTTCAACTTTAGTTTAGTATTTTTCTTATAATCTTTCTGTTGTGATTCAAGTCTCAATATGGTATATGCACTTAAATATTAAATATATTATATGGTTCAAATATTGTGAGATTTAAGAAACTGGAAGAAGATTAAGCCTTAGACTTAGACTTGGAATTTAAAAGAATACATGAGGTTTGGCCTATAAGAAAGGAAAGGCTTTTGCGAATTAGCTTGATTATCTTAGATTCTTCGGTTGAGGTAGGTTAAGGTTTAATTGAAAAAGTGAAGTGAGTTAGTGAGTCAAAAATATTTTAAGTGTAGTTACTTAAAAGGTGAACTTATGTTTTGAATATAGTTAAGTGTGGTCACTTGAGAAGTGAGTTAGTGAGTCGAAAATGTTTAAGTGCAGGTACTTGAAATGTGGACTTGTGTTTTCAATATAGTTAAGTGTGGTCACTTGAGAAATTAGTTAGTGACTTCAAAATGTTTAAGTGTAGTTACTTGAAAGTTGGACTTGTGTTTTGAATAAAGTTAAGTGTGTTCACCTGAGAAATGAGTTAGTGACTTGAAAATGTTTAAGTGTAGGTACTTGAAATGTGAACTTGTGTTTTGAATTTAATTAAGTGTGGTCACTTGAGAAATTCATTAGTGAGTCGAAAATGTTTCAAGTGTAGTTACTTGAAAGGTGGACTTGTGTTTTGAATATAGTTAAGTGTGGTCACTTGAGAAGCGAGTTAGTGACTTTAGAATGTTTAAGTGTAGGTAACTTGTGAAGTGAATTAGTGACTTAGAAATGTGAACTTTTCATTTTGAATTTAGTTTAGTTTGGTAGCTTGTGAAGTGACTTGAAAATGTTTATGTTTAGGTACTTGAAATGTGAACTTTTCATTTTGAATTAAGTTTAGTTTGGTAACTTGTGAAGTGAATTAGTGACTTGAAATGTTTAGGTGTAGGTACTTGAAATGTGAACTTTTCATTTTGAATTTAGTTTAGTTTGGTAACTTGTGAAGTGACTTGAAAATATTTAGGTGTAGGTACTTGAAATCTGAACTTTTTCATTTTGAATTTAGTTTAGTTTGGTAACTTTGAAAATGACTTGAAAATGTTTAGGTGTAGGTACTTGAAATGTGAATTTTTCATTTTTAATTTAGTTTAGTTTGGTAACTTGTGAAGTGAATTAGTGACTTGAAATGTTTAGGTGTAGGTACTTGAAATGTGAACTTTTCATTTTGAATTTAGTTTAGGTTGGTAACTTGAAAATGTTTAGGTATTTGAATTATATATTAGTGACTTTTGTTTTGAATTTAGGTACTTGAAATGTGAACTTGCGTTTTGATTTTAGTAAACTGTGGTCACTTGACAAGTGAATTAGTTACTTCAAAATGTTTAAGTGTAGGTATTTGAAACGTGAACTTTTCATTTTGAATTAAGTTTAGTTTGGTAACTTGTTAAGTGAATTAGTGACTTGAAAATATTTAGGTGTAGGTATTTAAAATGTGAACTTTTATGACTTGAACTAATTATTTGGATGTGATTGATTGTGTAGATGAAACCTGATTATAACTGGATATATCAACGAAATATTGATAATAGAATGGGTGAGACTGAGAATGAAAATGTGGATGATGAGTTGTAGTTTTTAGTCTTTTGTATGTTTTATAGTTTGGATTTGTAACCTCAATAAATTTTGTAAATAATTTGATTTTTAATGTTTGTATTCTTATGGTGGTTGGTTGATTGTATATTAAATGATTGGTGGGCTGTATTGTATATAATTTGATTTGATTTTCAATATTTGTAAATGATTGGTGGAATGTATTGTAAATAATTTGATTTTTAATGTTTGTATTTTGGAAATTTTTAATATTTTGTGGTCGTTTTTTTTGAAAATTAATTATATAAATTAATTAATTAATTTAAAGAAAATCGACCACTGGTGGTCGGTTTTTATTAAAATCAATAAAATTAATAAAATTAATTTTATAAAAAACCGACCACAAGTGGTCGTTTTTTTTTTCCTAATTTTTTTTTTCAATTTAAATAAAATAATAATGAATTTTAAAAGTGAATATATATTTTTTAAAACCGACCACACGTGGTCAGTTTTTAATGTCTTAACGAATATTAACATATCACGCCATTGATAAGAGAGTATGGGCTTGAAGGATTGGGCCTGGGAGTGTATCAAGGCCCATTACTTGATATTTCCAGTCTCCAAGTCCCAAATGGAAGTCTATTTTGGACCATAAATTTTGTAAGTTTAGGCCTCGTTTGGTCATGAAAATCATAATTTTTTGAAGTTAGAGTTGAATTTGAAGTTTGACGTAGAGTTATGTTTGACCATAAATATAAATTAAAGTTGTTTTTGAAATTTTGTAAGAGAAGTATGGATGAAAAAAGTGAAAACAAATAAAACTTATTTTCAGTTTTTCAAATACAATTTCGAAATTGTATTTGAAATTCTCTTAGTCAAACACATACTGTGTTCACTAAAGTAAGATAATTTTTCGAAAAAAAGTAAAAAAATTTCCTGGCCAAACGGCTACTTAGCCGTTTCGAAAAGAACTTGTGATATACGCTATGGAAGGTACCCCTAAGTATCTGAAGGGAAGCTTCCTTAAGTATATCTCAAGACATCCATAAGTAGTTGCTGATTTGCAATGGACACACCTCCAAAATATACTGCACATTTAAGCTTGTTAGAAACCAAACAAATACTACAAAAAACAGTTGAAATTTGTCCCTGAGTATTGTTACTAAAATAGCATCTCCCCTACAGAATAACAAGAGATCATCTGCAAACTACAGCTGAATAAGGTTGAGTTTAGCACAACTTGGATGTAAGTTGAAATCTGGAATATTTTTGTAGACAAATAATATCAGTGGTAATGTAGAAATGGTGGAAACAAAAGCTAAATGGAATGAGCTGTGCAATCGATTTGAAATGTTACGTGTAAAAACAACAAAAACAAACAAGTCGAAAGTCCAATCAAACTGACCAAAAGGATCAAGTAGGCTCAGTTTATGGCGTGGGATATGCTGCGTTAAAAAAAATATTGAAAATTATTTAAAAATATTAGTTTGTAAATAGACTTTACCTTTAAGAGTTGTTTGGTATATGCAATGAGACAAACGAAAGTATCTTATTATCCCTTCTCCTATATGAAATAATAATTTTATTATTTTAGTATAAATAATGGGATCAACTTATTTGGAAACTAGAAAAAACCTCAATCAAAACATGAAATAAAATCAATTTTAAATTTTATCTCGAAATTGTTGTTCTTATATCATGTACCAAACAATACTTTAATATTATCCCACGCAAGGAGTATATTCTTATAGCTAGGGCCTAGGTTTGATAAAGTAGTATTTAGTTGTCCACTATAGATTTGAAATAATAAATAATATAAATAATTTTACCATAGTACTTTTTGAATATAATTAATTTGTTTTGAAAAATCTATTGAATAGTGATTATAATTAATAATTAAAGATAAAATAAATAGAAGTAGGTAAATTAGCCCTATATTCTAAATTGAACAAATATAAATTAACATCTAATTTTAATAACATAAACAAAATGACTACCTACCTATATTATCATTTATTATTTGAATTACTAGTATTAGTACCTGCATGATGTGCAGACAATATTTAAGTTAAAATAAATATAGATAGATTAAAAAATAATTTAGATCTACAAATTTATCAAATGAATAAAAGCAAAAAAAATAAATTGACCAATAGATAAACCGGCATAGATTAATGAAATATAGATCACCATCTTCTATCAATATAGTTTTTTGAATAGTTAATAACAAATAAAAATAATTCAGAATAAATCATTTCAACGTGAAAAAAAAGAAGAAGATAAAATCAATTTGAATCTATTGAAAATGTTTAATTATATACGAATATTGAAAGGAGACCAAGTATAAAGAAAAAATATTACCTTTCTAGTTATACCATTTATAACGTTCACATTTAAGTCAAAATAAAATCATTAAAATGCCAAATATAGAAAAGAGATAAAAGTTACCTTTAAAAATTTTAAGATTTTAAACAAATAAATCATAATAATCTTAAGCAAGATCTTGCAATTTCTATTTTTGATTCGCGTCAAAACAATTTATATATTTTTCTTAATTTTATTAATAGAATCACTATTCAGTGATACTTTGTTATCGAAACATTGTATTTGGATAAAAAAATCAGTAAAATACAAACTTGTTTTTCTCAAGAAAGAAAAACACTATGAATAACTGAAATCATTTTTGACAAATAATCTTCTTGTTTCAACATTCCTTCAACGTGTTGGTTTTTTACTCTACCAAAATCTAATATTAAATAATAATTATTAAAATAAAAAAAATCAATCATCTTTATATCATAATTATGAAAGACATAAAAATAATATATAATTAAGAACTTATATTATTCATAGTACAAATTTGTATTTGTGTAAAGAGATTAAAATACTAACAAACTTATTTTTCTCAAGAAAGAAAAAACACTACGAATAATTCAAATCATTTTCAACAAATGATTTTCTTGTTTCAAACTTATGTTACATTGTGATTACGTTATTCAACCTCCTAATATGTATATCCTTCTGTTGAACTCTCATTTTGAATTATTGATAACATTCCATCAATATGTGTGATCCTTATTATGTAGAAATCGTATATTTTAAGCCTGAAATTCTTGAAGAAAAATTCAAATTAATATTTAGCAAACTATTGAAAATTTTTATTTCTACATATTCATAATAAAAAACTTGACAAATATTAATAATGCTAATGATTAATAACAACAACATACACACAGAGAGAGTGCGAGAGATAGAGGAAGAAGAAGAAAAGTGTAACAATATTTCTGTGTTATCGAATGGATATATATAGCCATAAGAGATCAAAATTTTCATATAATAAACATAGAATGTATACTATAAATTATTTTTTTCAAACTAGTACAACAATTAACTTAAATTATAAAACTTAAGATATTTATTTTTCAAAGTCTAACTTTTTCATATAAACATCACTGAATTAATATAAACTTTGAAACATGATAAATGAATTAAGTAACCCAAAAATGTTATGACATTATATTTTTTTAGTACATAAGAAATGCTAAAGTCCTATAATTACTCCATTCAAATGCGAAAATCTCGTTGGAGACTAATACCCCACTAAAATAGATTAATGTATATTTATTTTTAATTTTTTAAAAAATAATCTTCTTTCTTTTTATAGTCCAAATTTACCATCTGAAAATTGTTTCATTTAAATTAATAAGATCATAGTAGATTGCACAAAATCAGTTAATTAATTATTTGTATTTTTATTAAATAAATAATGTACAACATAATTGTAATATTAATACCTTTATAATTTTGGGAAGAATTTTTAAAAGGTAACAAATTTATTTTTTCTAATTACTGATTTATTTCTCAAAAATTTCTCATAAATTTATAATTTGATTATAGTCAATTGATTACTTAATTGTCTTTATAATCTGGTAAAAAACTCAAATAAGGTAACAATTATTTTTTCCTTATTACAAATTTTCTTCTATTTATTAATTTATTGTTTTACAAAATAGGTCAAATTTATTTGCAATTAAAGTTGAAATAATTTTTTTTTAAATGTCAATTAAACTTTTTCCATATAAGTTGTTTGATAGCTAATTGTTTTTAATTTATTAATTCTCTGTAATGCTTTATTGATTTATTCAATTGTAATGAAATCATAAATAATTTGTTCTATATAATATTATTATTTATATTGTTTACAGATTTTGAGGGATGAATTTTTTTTTTTTTGATTTGATATGACTATAATCTTTCTATCTAAATTGATCAGTTATTATTTATTAATTGATTTTTTCTTGTAATATTTATTTTACTCAATTGTAATGAAATCATTAATATTTATTTTCTTATAATACTATTATTTATATTATTTAAACTAATTATTTATATATTTTAAGGGATGTCATCTTTTTCAAAATATTTTTATCTGAAAATGACTTCTTGGTCATAATTATTTTTTTCTTACTAATTGATTATTCACTAATATTTTTTTTTTGTAATACTTTCTGGATTTGCTCGATCGTAACGATATCATAATTTTTTTTTCATATAGTATCATAATTTATATTGCATACATAACCTTAGGGATGGCATTTTTTTTCAATTTTTATATTTTTAAATGACTACATTCTTTTCCTTACAAATTATTTGATTATAATTTATTGACTGTTACATGATTGTGGCATCATAAGTTTAAACAATAATATGTCACAACCCGATTTTCTAGTTATGATGACACCTACCATAATCCACCAGTAGGTAAGTCGACACTGTAACCTGAAGCTAACGCAATGGGTTTCCTTGGTGGAAACTTCCAACACGGATCCTATATAGGAACACAATACAACAACAATATTCCACAAAAGGAACAACTGACATTTGAATACCATTCCCATGACCTGATAGTGTAAGTATAAGAGCCACTCTAAATCCGACAACAGAAATTTAAGTACAAGGTCTGACAACTTAAATAGTCTTATACAATTATGTCGAATAGAAGGGAAAGAGCGCAACTCGAACTCCAAGAGCTCATCCTATCTCCGATTGGTCAACGCGGCACGATCCCGACTCAACGACGGCAACTAGAACCTGGTTCTGCACCAAAAGATACAGAAGTGTAGTATGAGTACCAAAATATGGGTACTCAGTAGGCATCATCGGCCGACTGAGCTAAATTATAATATAAGGACGATATAAGGTAAGACAATAACTTAAAGTCAAAGTATATGACCGAACCTGAATCTTCTTCAATATCACTGTATAAATACTAATCAACTATATCAATAGTAAGATATTCCATAGCCGCATATACCATAACTTTCATACAACATGAGTAATCATTTCGAAAGAGTAAATCCGCATAAATATACAATAACAACCATGCATTTATTGTAATCAGCACCAACCATCATTAGAAAATAAAGCACAAGAACTTACCACGACGTCCCATATCGCAGGAAAGTACATGCAATAGAACATAGAAAAGAACTCATCACGGCGTCCCATATCACCGAAGAGTACACCAAGAGAATACAATAGAAGAATTCATCACAGCATCCCACACCCCCGGAGAGTACACCAAAAAATCAAACCATCAATATATCAAGGCTCAATTACACAATCACTTACCCAAAACTGTGGGTCCATATTCCCACCATGGCCTCTTACTGAGGTCTACAGTCATCATCAAAATTGCATTTACACACAACTAAACCGAGATCAATATAATATAGCTATATGTTCACTTATTCTCTATTTCATTAATGAACTCCAAGTCTAGTCTATATTAGCTAATCACCAAATCTATGAAGCACAAGTTTACAAGTCTCATAGTTTACTAATCATTAAGTAAGAAAAAGCTACAAGTTACCAACACCATTATTTATTTACCTATCTCAAGGCCATTATCTAGTTAGCAACCTCATTATATAAGTCGTCATTTAAGCCACCACGATGTCACATGCTAGAAGTTAACTTAACTATTCATCATACAATCCTAAGACCAATATCATTAGGCATATTATAACCTTAAGGACTAGTTTTCATATTTTAACCAAGTAAGATCCGCCAACTAGTTTACTAGGTTTCTAGCCCGTAGTCATAGCCATTTATTAGAAATAACTAGTTGTCATATAAACCACTTTACTAGGAAAAATTCCATAACAAAACCATTTATTCAAGTCAAGAAGATTACTAAGTGAGCCCTTAATTTTACACATGATTATCATATCAAGTGGAATTAACCCAATCTTTAGCCTAACTTATCACTAGTTACTAATTAGAGTCAACAACGGTCACACCCTTTATTTAGTGATTAGTGACAAAGAATGAGTATCAATTACCACGAAAGACATCATGTCTTGAGTACATCAACCGTCATCCACACATGACATAACCTCACATATATACACATGCACTTATATAAAATTTTTTCCCACACGGCATCATAACATTATTACCTCTTCCGAATTCACCGGGTATCATCATAACATCATTACCTCTTCCAGATTCACTGGGCATCATCATAACATCAACATTTCCTCCGAATTTACTGGGCATCATCATAGTATAAATATTTTCTCAGAATTTATCGGGCATCATCATAGTATTAATATTTTCTTTGGATTCATCGGGCATCATCATAGTATCAATATTTTCTCCGGATTCGCCGGGCATCATCATAGTATCAATATTTCCTTCGAATTCACCGGGCATCATCATAGTATCAATATTTTCTCCGAATTCATCGGACATCATTCATAGTATCAATATTTTCCAAGACAACAATACACACATATATGGCCCAAATCAATAAACATACACAAGTTCACAATAATTGAGTAATAGAGATGTAAGATACATAAACTATCACACTTTATTACTAGTCATCATCATGATATGTAAGTAGGAGCATAAGCATGAGTATCTAGATGATATACACAAATACCGTCTTTCCATGGCTATCCATAACATGGCAATAAAACAACCAATCAAGTATACACATTTTCCAACCATCGACCTTATTTATAAACCGACAATCGGGTTTAACCCTTATAATCTCAATAACATAATTTAGACGCTCATCAAGTATCTAGGTTACCAAGGATTTATATAGTTCAAGCTTAAGGTGGGTCAAGTCCCACTTCTAACTCTCAATAATACTAAAGTCACTTCTACAAGACTAAATTCTACCCAGATTTAGGCTTGGTTATCTAAGTCATACCATAAGGGCTTATCAATCCTTACTAAGGCTATAGGAGAAATCTTCTTTAAGATTCTTCCTACGTTAACCCTACACCAAGGCCATTTCATAATTAAGCAATAACTAGGTCAACATACTCTTAAGGTCATTAAACAACACCATTCTCATCTAGTAGAGCTACTAAAGTGTTCTCATACTATTTGTGAGAGTATACATAGAACTATCCAAGGTTCTAAGCTAAAGGTCAATAATCATACTTTTACAAGTTTAATAACCCATGAGAATCAACTAATCCCAAGCAGAATCATTCAACCATTTATCATCTAAAAAACCCACCCAATCTCAAAAGATATCAATAATTATATTACAACCTATCTCAATCTAACTACAGGTAAGCCTAACCTATCTCGAGTCTAATTGCTTACGACCAACAAGCTTTACCTTCCCTTTTCTTTAAGCTTCTTCTTCCATAAGCCAAGATATCAACAACATAATCTAAGCATCAATATAAGAACAACAACACTCATTATGGCACCATTATTCCATGGGTCCAAAATGACACCAAACTCCTAAGTAGGTCCCACTTTTGAAAAATGAGTTTCCGAGACCAACCCATAGTCTAAATATCATTAGGGAGATAAAACCCTCAAGAAATTTGAGTAAATCAATCAAATTTGTGGATACAATTGAGTCTCAAAGACTTAGAATTTTTGGGTATAGAAATCAAGAAATTAATACCAAATTTGAAGGAATCTTACCTTAGATTTGTAGCAAAAATGGATTACACAAGTTATTCAAGCTCCTAATCAAGCCACAAGACTCATTTTTTAGTCAACAATCTCTCATGGCTGCTAGGGTTCCCAAAGAAATGAAAAATGCCTCAAAAATCGGCCTAAAAGACCTTTTATACGAGTTTAAATGGGCCCGCAGGGTCGAAACTTGTTTTTGACCTCCAGAACTCATTTGTACTTCATTTTTCGCAATCGAACTGTGTATGTAACCCCACCGAATTTGACACTTTGAACGCCTTGGTGAAGTCGGATTTTTCATCCGAGGTATAGTTTAGTCCACCCGTGGGCCCCACACGCATATATTCTGATTTTTGAATTTTTGACTAATGGGTCAAAATGAGCTTGGGTGCTGTGGGATACGAACCAAGGGTCTTCCTACCCTTAAATCGATCAAAATTTGGACCCAAAAATTATTTTACTAAAGTTTTTGCTTGGCAGCCATTTGAAATCGATGAAGACTTCAAATTGGAAAAGTGGTTCTAAAAACCAAACGAACCGTCAGGTAACCAAACTATCGATTTCAGCAAGTCACTAATAACTTAGGATGGCCATGGAGGAGCTCTATCGTCCAAAATAATCAAGAACACGGCTAATGACCTGAAGGGTCATTACAACATCCACTACTAAGGAACTTTCGTCCTTGAAAGTTAAAGATGAGGAATTGCCTGAAGTCTCGAATAGGTGAGGATACTAGGCTCGCATCTCGCTCTCTAACTCCTAAGTGGTCTCCACCACTGGGCGGTGCCTCCACTGAACCATTACTACAGAAATATCTCTAGTACGCAACAGCCTCACATCACTTGCCAAAATGAGCACGGGCCCATCTGCAATGGCTAGCTGCCCATCTAACTGGACTGAGCATATGAGACGGGTTAGGAATACACTTCCGCAGCTTAAAGACATGGAAAATTGGATGAACATTTACAAAATCTGGAGGTAAAACTAACTCATAGGTCACCTCGCCCACTGCGCGGAGAACCTCAAAAGGGCCAAAACAGATATGCACAACTTATAAACAAAATGAAAAGTCAATGAGAATAATAAGGAAAAACTATCCTATTCATATCCAAGAGTCTAACATAATAAGACTAAGGAAGTATCAGGGTGAACTATCTTATTCCAGCTACATTCAATATACGTCAATGCTATACCATATATCCCAGGTATATGTACATATAAGAAGCGAAAAAAAGTTATATAGTAATATACAAGGTGACGTAACGACTACACAAAATGAACAATGAAGAAAGGGATATACTGTAGTACCATATCTTCAGATAGCTAGATATATATAAATATATATACATATAAACATAAGGTCATCTTAAAGCATAACCTATATCATCATATTCTCATTTAAGACCTCATTATAACACTTATCAGGATTTAAATACTATCATACTCGGGGTTTCTAATCCACATGGCTAGACATGAAATAATCATACATAATAAGGCAATCATAAGTTAGGAGACGCCGAAAATGTATCTCTTAAATCCCGATACCGGATCAATGACCAATCTATCATAAGCTGGCCATAATAATGATCATAACAATGGTAACAACAATATCAATAACGACGTGAATAATCGGCTACTCTGGACAACCAAATACCTAGCCGAGCCTATGCGTACCCCTACTGTCCCAGGATCGGAAGGTTCAATCAACATACAACAACACAAGGCATATTTTTTACCCATATCTATGCAACTATCCTATATCGGCTGATAGACATAGGTGCATACTGGTGATAGGCGATGCACATGCAGGAATGAATACAAAGCACACAATCAATATCACAACTCATCATAACTTTCCTCATCAAGACCATCATCATCATAATCAACCTCCAGCCTTGCCGGGTATGAACGCATCATCAATATATCCTCCGGCCTTGCCGAGTATGAGCATTACAATAGTCATTACTGGATGACATACACTAAAATACTCATAAACATAATTATATCACCATAGAATATCTATCTAGTCAATACTTCCCAACCACTCGTTATTAGTTAACCAACACTTATTATAATAGAATCACTAGTTCACTAGTCATCACATAACCTCTAGTTATTAGCCCAAACCTTATCCTTCACATAATCTTTATTCATGAGATAACAACTAACCACTATTTATTTAATAGTCAATATCTAACATCTAGTCAAGGTCCATTATTAGACCAAAACCGTCATTTATCCATCATTCATTATTATCAACTACTCATCCTATATCCGTTAATCATTACTAGACAACACATTACTACTTGTCACCCAACCATATTTTATTAACTAACATTATTCCTTAATTAACCATCGTTGGCTACCATGTTTCAACTAAGCTAGACTCATTAACTAATACATTAGATTCATAGCTATCAAGTGCTATAGTCCCCTAATGGACAACTAGTTACCACATAGCTTAACCGTCTAACAAGAAAGAGTTATAAGATCACATTTCAACTATAATCACATCATTTATAATGGTAAATAATCATGAACGTACCGAATCTATGCATTCCATCACCAGTATTCTGTCATGCAATGCTTCATAGATTAAGAGTTATACTAATCTAAAATATAAAAATAAATATTAAAATTATTGAGGTGTTAGATATTCAATCAGTGGAATAATAAGCATCATACCGCATCTTCCTCCGTCCCATATCGAAGAGATGAGTATACAAATATATATATATATAAATATATATATTTATATTCATAAACTGTAATCACATCATTTATAATGATAAACACTTCTCGACTATTCAATCAATATCATAACACGGCCCTTGGCCCATTAATCTATCCAAAATAATCATAACATCATAATCATGGCCTTTGGCCCATACACATATCCAGAACTCATATCAATAATCATATTTATAAGCCGTAGCATATCCCTAATCATCTCACATATAGGAGGCATAATATTGATAAGGATGTCATCATCTCTCATACAAGAGACATCTCACATCTAGAAGGAATAATATAGATAGACATGTAATTGTCTATAAGATATCATATATCAATAGGTAATACATTATGACAACGAGGAATATCACTTCTCTAGGCCAATTTACATATCCAAGAGGAACATCGTCTCTATAGGTCCAATAATCATGACTAAAGGAAATAGCAACTTTATAGGACAATAATCAAGTCTAAGAGAAAAGTAGCATCTCGATAGGCTACATAGCGTATCTACGAGGAATATCATCTCTAAATGCCGAATATCACTTCCACAAGAAGTATCATAACCATAGCTCAAAAGTCACAATCCGGGAACATCAATACAAGTTACCAAGTTACGTAGTAACCTTATTCTAAGGTTTACTAGCCTCATCTATGGCTAACATTTATAACTAAGTCCACAGGAATTAACATAAGCTTAGGCCTAAGTGGGCCGAACGATTCCACTTCTAATCCATAATTTTCATAATTAGTCATACTATACCCCAAACTAAGCTAAGGTATCTAGTTCATCTTCTAGATGTCAAGTAAGCCATATTTAAGCCTAAGATAGCAACTTTAACTAGAAACAAGGGCACTTACGTCAACTCTACCCAACTTACGATTTCAAGACCACCACACTAGACCAATAAGGCTAAATATATAAATCATGCTTCAAATTCTAAAACCATATTCCAAACATAACATTATATCATATCCATGCTATAACTAATCTAAACTAAAGAGAAGGCAATATGAGTTTATAAAGTTATAAACATACTATCTAACGAGTCCAAGACCCTCATCTAATTTCCCAAGATATCAAAAATCAAGGCTAAGCTATCTTACTCAAAATCAATCCTAGCATTCATATCCATACGCAATACATATCATACCTCATCTATGGAGGAAAGTAGACAGGAGCCTACCTCAAGGATAAACCGCAAAACCTCACTGCATGCACCATATGATCGTCTTTATTTTACAATCCTCAAAATGCCATCACACTATCAAAACCATAATCTACTCATCAATACTAGTCTAATGATACCCATGTTGCACTATTGTGCTCCGGGTCCAAAAATGACACCAAAACTCCAAATGGGTCTTATATATGGAAAACGACTTTTCGAGGCCAACCCTTTGTTCACATGTGAATAAGGAATCATAACCCTTAAAGAATAGGTGAAAACTAAGCATACTTTGTGGATAAAATCAAGCCCTAAGCTGAATTGAAGTTTTGGGTCCAAACGAAGAAATTCAAGCACGAATTCAAGAAATTCTTACCTTAATCTTGAAGATAACCACGATACAAGATGATAATTAAGCTCCCAAGTCACCCCCCACGACCAATTTTGAGTTATGAAAAATATATTATAAATCAATTCAGACTCTTAGCACGATATGAATGAAAAAGAATGAAGGACTCCTAAGAATGTCGCATAGCCTCCCAAAGATAGAAACGTTCCGATCCGCAGGACTCTATTAGACACTTGATCTTGTACCAATAATACCGGTAAAACCTAGGCTCTGATACCAATTTATTACGATCCAATTTTTGAGTCATGATGGCGCCTACCATAACCCACCAGTAGGTAAGCTGACACCATAACTCGGAGCTAACACAATGGGTTACCTTGGTGGAAACGTCTAACACGGAACCTATATAGGAACACAATACAACAACAATATTCCACAAAAGAAACAACTCACATTCACATACCATTCCCATGACTTGATAGTATAAGTACAAGAGCAACTCTAAATCCGACAGCAGAAATTATAATACAAAGTCTGAAAACTTAAATAGTCTTATACAATTGTCTTGAATACAATAGACAAGTAAAGATAGAAGGGAAAGAGGACAACTCGAACTCCAAGAGCTCACCCTATCTTCGATTGGTCAACGCGGCATAATCCCGACTCAACGACGATAACTAGGACCTGAGTCTGCACCAAAAGGTACAGAAGTGTAGTATGAGTACCAAAACACAGGTGCTCAGTGGGCATCATTGGCCGACAGAGCTAAATTATAATATAAGGACGATATAAGGTAAGACAATAACTTAAAGTCAAAGTATACGATCGAACCTGAATCTTCTTCAATATTACTGTAAAAATACTAATCAACTATATAAATAGTAAGATATTCCATAGCCGCATATATCATAACTTTCATACAACATGAGTAATCATTTTGAAAGCGTAAATCTTCATAAATATACAATAACAACCATACATTTATTGTAATCAACACCAACCATCATTAGAATATAAAGCACAAGAACTTACCACGACGTCACATACCGCCGGAAAGTACACTCAAAATAACATAACAAAGAACTCATCATGACGTCCCATACCACCGGAGAGTACACTAAAAGAATACAATACAAGAACTCATCACGGCGTCCCATACCACAGGAGAGTACACTAAAAGATCAAACCATCAATATATCAAGGCACAATAACACAATCACTTACCCAAAACCACGGGTCCACATTCCCACTATGGCTATCATCAAAATCACATTTTTACACAACGAAATCAAGATCACCATAACATAGCTATATAGTCACTTATTCTCTATTTCATTAATGAACTCCACGTCTAGTCTATATTAGCTAATCACTAAATCCATGAAGCACTAGTTTACAAGTCTCATAGTTTACTAATCATTAAATAAGGAAAAGCTAAAAGTTACCAACACCATTATTTATTCACCTAGCTCAAGGCCATTATCTAGTTAGCAACCTCATCATGTAAGTCGTCATTTAAGCCACCACGGTTCACATGCTAGAAGTCAACTTAACTATTCATCATACAATCCTAAGACCAATATCATTAGGCATATTATAACCTTAAGGACTAGTTTCCATATTTTAACCAAGTAAGATCCACCAACAAGTTTACTAGGTTTCTAGCCCATAAGTCATAGCCATTTATTAGAAATAACTAGTTGTCACATAAGCCACTTTACTAGGCAAAATTCTATAACATAACCATTTATTCAAGTCAAGAAGATTACTAAGTGAGCCCTTAATTTTACATATGATTATCCTATCAAGTGAAATTAACCGAATCTTTAGCCTAACTTATCACTAGTTACAAATTAAAGTCAACAACGGTTACACCCTTTATTTAGTGATTAGTGACAAAGAATGAGTATCAATTACAACGAAAGACATCATGTCTCGAGTACATCAATGGTTAGCCATACACGGTATAACCTCACATATATACACATGCACTTATATAAAGTTGACCACATGGCATCATAACATTATTACCTCTTCCGGATTCACTGGGTATCATCATAACATCAACATTTCCTCTGGATTCCCCTGACATCATCATAATATCAATATTTTTTCCAGATTCACCGGACATTATCATAGTATCAATATTTCCTTCGAATTCACCGGGCATCATCATAGTATCAATATTTCCTCTGGATTCACCGGGCATCATCATAGTATCAATGTTTCCTCCAGAGTCACTGGGCATCATCATTGTATCAATATTTCCTTCGGATTCACCGGGCATCATCATGGTATCAATATTTTCTCCGAATTCACCAGGCATCATTCATAGTATCAATATTTTTCAAGATAACAACATATACACATATATGGCCCAAATCAATAAACATACACAAGTTCACAATAATTAAGTAATAGAGATGTAAGATACATAAACCATCACACTTTATTACTAGTCATCATCATGATATGTAAGTAGGAGCATAAGCATGAGTATCTAAATGATATACACAAATACCGTCTCTCCATAGCTATCCATAACATGGCAATACAACAACCAATCAAGTATACACATTTTTCAACCATCGACCTTATTCATAAATCGACAGTTGGGTTTAACCCTTATAATCTCATTAACGTAATTTAGACGCTCATCAAGTATCTAAGTTACCAGGGAGTTACATAGTTCAAGCTTAAGGTGGGTCAAGTACCACTTCTAATTCCCAATAATACTAAAGTCACTTCTACAAAACTAACTTCTACCCGAGTTTAGGTTAGGTTATCTAAGTCACACTATAAGGGCTTATCAATCCTTACTAAGCCTATAAGAGCAATCTTCTTCAAGTATTCTTCCTAAGTCAACCCAACACCAAGGCCATTTCATAATTAAGCAATAACTAGGTCAACATACTTTTAAGGTCATTAAACAACACCGTTCTCATCTAGTAGAGCAACTAAAGTGTTCTCATACTATTTATGAGAGTATACGTAGACCTATCCAAGGTTCTAAGCTAAAGGTCAACAATCATACTTTTACAAGTTTAACAACCCATGAGAATCAACTAATCCCAAGCAGCATCATTCAACCATTTATCATCTAAAAAACCCACCCAATCTCAAAAGATATCAATAATTATATTATAACCAATCTCAATCTAACTACAGGTAAGCATAACCTATCTCGAGTCCAATTGCTCACGACCAATAAGCTTTGCCTTGACTTTTCTAGAAGCTTCTTCTTTCACGAGCCAAGCTATCAACAACATAATCTAAGCATCAATACAAGAACAACAACACCCATTATGCCATGGGTCCAAAATGACACCAAACCCCTAAGTGGGTCCCACCTTCAAAAAATGAGTTTTCGAGACCAACCTATAGTCTAAATATCATTAGGGAGCTAAAGCCCTCAAGAAATTTGAGTAAATCAATAACATTTGTGGCTACAATTGAGTCTCAAAGACTTAGGATTTTTGGGTATAGAAATCAAGAAATTAATACCAAATTTGAAGGAATCTTACCTTAGATTTGTAGCAAAAACGGATTACACAAGTTGTTAAAGTTCCTAATCAACCCACAAGGCTCATTGTTTAGTCAACAATCTCTCATGGCTGCTAGGGTTCCCAAAGAAATGAAAAATTCCTCAAAATCGGCCTAAAAGGCCTTTTATACGAGTTTAAATAGGCCCGCAGGGTCAAAACTTGTTTTTGATCTCCCAAACTCATTCAGACTCCATTTTTCGCAAACGAACTATGTAACCCCACTAAATTTGACATTTTGGATGCATTGGTGAAGTCAAATTTTCCATCCGAGGTCATTTAGGCCACTTATGGGTTCCACACGCATATATTCTGATTTTTCACTTTTCGACTAATGGGTCGAGATGAGCTCGGGTGCTGTGGGATCCGAACCAAGGGTCTACCTACCCTAAAATCGATATTTCATAGCTACTGGCATAGTCAAGATTTGCATCCAAAAATTATTTTACGAAAGTTTTCGCTTGGCGGCCATTTGAAATCGACAAAGACTTCAAATTGAAAAAGTGGTTCTAAAAATCAAACGAACCGTCAGGTAACCGAACTATCGATTCCAACAAGTCACTAATGACTTAGGATGGGCATGGAGGAGCTCTATAGGTGAAAATAAGCAAGAACACGGCTAATGACCCGAAGGGTCATTACATAATAATCCTCACAAAATTTTTGAATGAATTTAAATATATGTAGTTCAAGAAGAAAATTTTAAAGAAAAATTTACGTTGTTTTCATCCAATAAAAATCAATCTTAATGTTTTTGTCATCCAATGAGAGTTAAATTTATTTAATTTTTACCACAATATAAAATAAATATGGAATGAATATGTAATAATTTAATAATCTATAAAATAATTTTTGTTGTAATATATCAAAATAGTTTAAGAGATGACATCTTTTTCATAATAATTTTTATTTTGAAATGAATTTTTGGTCAAACTTTTTTTTTTTAGCACAATAAAAAATGTGAATTAATTAATAATCTATAAAATAGATTTTTGTTGTAAGATCTTAGTTCTCAAGACGCCACTTGTCATAACCTCATGCTAGACAATTCTCTTTTATTATTATATATATATAGATATATATGAAATAAATATGAAATGAATATGAGATAATTAAATAATCTATAAAATAGTTTGTTGTAATATGTCAAAATAGGTTAAGAGATGACATCTTTTTCATAATAGTTTTTATTTTGGAATGACTTCTTGATCAAACTTTGTTATTTTTTTACCACAATATAAAATATGAAATAAATATGAATTAATTAATAATCTATAAATAGATTTTGTTGTAAGATGTTAGTTCTCAAGACGCCACTTGTCATAACCTCATGTTTGACCTTTCTCCTTTGTTATATATAATAAATATAGAATGAATATGAAATAATTAAATAATCTATAAAATAGTTTTTGTTGTAATATGTCTTTTTTTTGGTAAAATGTTATAATATGTAAAACTAGTTTAAGAGATGACATCTTTTTCATAATAGTTTTTATTTTGGAATGACTTTTTCGTCAAACTTAGTTATTTTTTATCACAATATGAAATGTGAGATAAATGTGAATTAATTAATAATCTATAAAATAGATTTTTATTATAAGATTTTAGTTCTCAAGGCACCACTTGTCATAACATCATGCTAGAATATTCTCCTTTATTATACATATAGATATGAAATGTGAAATACATATGAATTAATAATCTATAAAGTATATTTTTGTTGTAAGATATTAGTTCTCAGGACGCCACCTGTCATAACATCATGCTAGATTATTTTCATTTATTATATATATAAATAGATATGAAATAAATATGAAATTAATATAAAATATTAAATAATCTAGAAAATAATTTTTTATTTTAAGATGCTAGTTCTGAAAATGCCACTTGGCATAACCTCATGCTAGACTATTCTCTTTTTTCTATATAATAGAAGAGAAGGTTTCGACATGTCTGCTTTAGAAGGTTGCTTGCTTCGTGATTTTACTATATCACCCTTAATTAATTATTATAAATTATTAATAATATTTAACTATAAATTAATAACATTTAATTAAAAAAGTAAAATAGACATTTATGACATGTCTACTTCAGCTGCTTCAACCGTGATTTTACTATATCACCACTAATTAATTATTATAAGTCATTTACATAGTAAAAAATTAATAATATTAAATTCATAATTTTACTATATTGCCCTTAATTAATTATTATAAGTCAGTTATGT
>NC_061115.1:209806460-209816666 GCF_002878395.1 Capsicum annuum | reverse complement strand
TATGTCTCTTATTGATGTATCATTGTTTCAAAGTATCAAAAAATGCGGTGGCGACCGAAATAACAATCTCAAAGATTAATTCAACTAAGTGATGGAAGTTCTCTGTTATCGGGTGTATCCTAGGGGCATAAGCCTATCATGGGTCGATCCCAGTTGATATGTACTGGAGGCATCCTAATGGTCACAGTACAGTACAGTAATGATTACAAAGATGATAAGAACGAAGGTAAAGTGATTGAATAAATACAATGTACAGGTTGTCACAAGTTCTAGTAAGTGTGGTCCACTCCAATTACGATTTATTCACTTGTTTGTGATTTCTATTGAGCTCCTATATCATATGTGATTATCTACAGCTTTACATACTCAGTAAATATTTCGTACTGACGTCCCCTATGGGGGACCTGCATTTCATGCTGCAGGCACAGGTACTTCAGCTCATACACCGCACAAGTAGGAGCCAGGATATCCAGCTGCTTTTGGAGAGCTCCAGTTTACTTCGGGGCTTTTCGTGTCATATGCAGTCACTTTTGGTATTGTATAGAAGTTAGTTATGTGGCGAGGTGTGTCCCGACCTTAGTTAAACTCTGTGTATTGTCTAGAGGCTTTGTAGACCTAATGTACAGTCAAGGTGGTGTTTTGTTAATAGCCATGATGACTCCAATGGCCGAGTGTTGTATATACATATATATGTATGCTCGAGCTTATACAGGTGATTATTTTCTTTTATATATGACATGATGCTGTCTGAATTTCAGGTTGTCATAGAGGTATGCATGGGAAGTATAAGGTTATGAGCTGGTTCTCCCGGGCCTCCTCGGTTATGGGTACCAGTCCGTCCCAATAGGATTTGAGGTGTGACAGATACACAGAGTAAATCAAGCACCAAGCAGTAGTGAAATTTGAAGAATAAGATACTACACAAATACTAGGATGGGTGACCGACCCCTAAGAAGTCCTTGTGTTGCATCTCTTTTGTTGAAATTTGGCTTAATTTTCCTCTCAAAAAAATTCTCACTAATACTGCTGGATAAGGGGAAAATGAGAAGAGGAGACTGCTCCCTGCCTCTCCCATATAGAAGTATGACAACACTAGGCTACCTGGTACCTTTTCTATCCTAATCTTTGATCTCCATATATCTTGTTCATGTCCTGTCTAATCACCTCTGACACCTCTTCCCAACTCTTTTTTGGCTTGCCTCTACCTCTCTTAAAATTTGTTATAGTCAATCCCTCGAACCTCATTATGATGCATCAGTGCACCTCCTTTTCACATGCCTGAACCATCTCAGCCTCGCTTCTCATCTTGTCTGCCACGAAGGCCAATCTCACCTTGTCTTATATAATTTTAATCATAATCTTATCTCTTCTAGTATACTCACACATCCATCTTAAGCATCATTATTTCCACTACCTTCATCTTCCGAATGTGTGCGTTCTTGACTAGTCCGCAATTGATAGTTAGCCCTATATATCAGTGTAGGTCTAACCAACAGTCTATAAAATTTCATTTAAACCTTGGCAACATATTTTTATGACACAGTACTCCAAATGTGAGCCTCTATTTCACCAATCTAACTCCAATACGATGTGCGACTTCCTCATCAATCTCTCTATTTCTTGGATAATAGAGTCGAGATACTTAGAACTTCCTCTCTTAAGTATGACATATGTATCAATATACACTTCCAACTCTACTTTATGCATTGCATCACTGGGAAAATTTGCTTTAGCCTTGTCTATCCAAGACGGGCTAAGGCCTTTCCATTTAAGGTTTATCTCCAAGATTCCCGCCTATCATAAACTTCGCCACATGTCTCATTAATCAATATTCTATAATTTATGATTAACATACACCAAAATACCTTTCATTGAATATATTGTATCAAATTTGTCTATTAGTAAGGCAAATAGAAACAGGCTAAGGGTTGATCTCTAATGTAACCCCATCGTGACAGGGAAGTGTTCTAAGTCACACCCCATTGTTTTCACTTAGGTTTTATGTAACACCCCAAGAATGCACCCTGGGCGTCACACGGTGCTTACGACCATGAAGGACCGCAAGCTAACCCATTACTGGTACCTGCTATGAGCACTGAATAATAATCATGAAAACATATGCGAAAGTAATCTAAAATTTTCCATAAGGTTCTCAAAATACTAAAATAATAACTGAGCATATATGTTAGTAACATCTGAAAACTAAATAACGAACTATGCTAGTCTAAAAGCTTCTAACTTTCTAAGTATGCAGTTGATGGGACAAACCCCTAACTAACTCCAACTGAAATAACTATTGAACTAACTAAAATATTGAAAAGCTGAAATAAAATAATATCCTCGATGGATGAGGACTCACTAATGAATCTGCTGCTGATATCCTAAGCTGCTAAGTATGATCAGGAACCCGTGTGCCTGAACCTATGATATGAGACATCATAGCATAAAAGAAAGAGTATGCGTCAGTACTTTGAATGTACGGGTATGCTAAGTGAGGTAGGCTGATATATATGGGTTCATATGTATGAGATGATAACTGACTAAATGAACATCACGAGGTAATTGAATGAGAGTACATGCAAAACTATAACTACTGAATATGTTGAATATACAATACTGAGCATATAACATCTGTCTGAATTAGTCTAAAACTGAAGTACTGAGTTTTGATTGCTAAGTAACTGATAACTGATAGCCGTGGTTCTATAAAACTGTTTGAGTTCTTTACTAAAATCTAAGATTGAATACTGATTACTGAGTATTGAGTACTGAATACTAAAACTGTGACTGTGGGAGTGTTCATCTAACCAATATACCCCGATTAGGCTGAGTTGGGGTCCAACCTGTGACCCCAAATGGAAGGGTGTTAGCACCCTGTCAAGGGATACTAACAATGTTGGGTCAACCCTAACCTAGCAGGATGACTTATGAAATGTATATATATGGTTGCATCAACCCTACTCTGGAAGAAGGACAACTTACCCTACGCTGGATACGTAGTTCTGTAATGCAGGGATTTCTACTAAGGGTCAAACACTCTGCTGGCAAGAATGCCCCCATACCTGAGTTTGCTCGGTGCTGAATCCTACTCCCAACTGAATAGACACTGAAATGATTTACTAGACTGTACTAGGCTTGACTGAACTGACACAGATCGTGATGACTGACTGAACTGGACTGAGTTTATTGAGTTATATTAACCGACTGAGTACTACTGATCTTGACTTTTACTAGGACTATTTATAACTACTGCATCTTAAGTAAACAACTAGATTTTGGGTAATAAATACCCTCAAGACTTGATAGCTTAATTAATAAAACATAGACGATCTTGAAAGCTTAGCAATAGTCAATTGTTCACAATTCATTCACTGAGGCAATTTGTCAAACACTTAAAAGTCATGAAATTGTACATGAATGAAAACACATGATAACATGTCATGATTATACTATTCAATTCACATGGACATTCTATCAAACACTTGGCAAGAATAATTAATGCACATGGCAATAAACAACACATAAGTATCATGACTACAACAAAACTTGCAAGTTCACGGGTTTTTAACATGGGAATTACATCAATCAACATACATGCTATCTTATGTTCATGAACATATAACTAAATCTTGAATTGAAACCCATACAACAACACAAACATGAATACAACCTAATTTACACATATAAATCATGAATCAATAAACTTGTAGTTTTTAAAAAGGGTTCTTGAACTCCAAGGGTGGAAGAAAATCCAAGGATGAACACCTAATATACCTGAGTGACAAAATTCATGAAGATTGTTGGGGATTTCTTGGAACTTCATCTTGAGCTTGATGAACTAGGGTTTCTTTCTTGAGAGGATTTTATGAAGTAGTCAGTGAATTTGCACTTTGGAAGGCTTGATCTCATGTTAAGGCTGAATAATCTAAGGGGAAAATAACCTATTTGCCCTCATAAATGCGGATAAAAGAATGCTAGATGGGGTCCCCATCGCGCTGTGACCCCTGTTGGGTAAAGTGGACCTCGCGATGCGACCCCTACTTGGGTCAAGTAGCCCTCGCAGTGCGACCCTAAGCCAGGGTCAACTGGCCCTCTTAGCGTGGCCCTATCGCGACCCTTTGTTGTTTTGGACAGCTAAAATCACCCTTACACTAGTCCAAAAATCCAAAACTCGCCTGATATAACTTACAAGTGAGCCTGAACATGAATCAACTTGGAAATTGGTGTATTAAGACTGGGAAGGTTGAATTGAAATTCATCAACATTTGAGATCTCTAGAAATGACTTAGTCCTAACACTTAGTAAGATATTCTAAGTCCTAGACCCCTTTTTACATTCAAGATTGAGCTAAAACGAACCTAGCATCTTACAGGGTCTTACAATATCTCCCCCTTGGGAACATTCGTCCTCGAATGAGACTGACTGAACTGAGAGAAACTAAGGAACTGTACTTACACTGATGTGCGTACTGAAGCATGACTTAATTCTGAAGACATGACACATGACTGAACTATTTTATGAATACATGAATGATATGAGAATGTTATGAAGTTATAACTGAGCATGGACTAGAGTAAATTTGGAAAAACTATCATCTTAGGTTGAGTTTGAGTTTGCGAAGAAAAGGTGAGGATACTTGGTTTGCATGTCTGCCTATGCTTCCCAAGTATCTCTCTCAACGGACTGATTCCACCAAATAACGTTAACCAAAGGAGCTTCTTTATTCCTTAGTCTGTGAATCTGACGATCAAGGATTTCAAGTGGGACTTTTTCATACGAGAGATTGTTCTGAACATCTACACTCACTATAGGGACTACAACTGCTGGGTCACCAATGCGCTTCTTCAGCAATGAGACATGAAACACTAGGTGCACTGATGCTAAGTCTGCAGGCAACTCAAGCTCATAAGCTACCTTACCGAAATGACTGAGAATCTTATAAGGACCAACATATCGGGGACTAAGCTTTCCCTTCTTTCCAAATATCTTCACTCCCTTTATGGGAGAGATTTTCAAATACACAAAGTCACCAATCTCAAATTTGACAGCTTTCCTTCTCATATCTGCATACGATTTCTGTCGGCTTTGAGCTGTCTTAAGCCTCTCTTTGATTAACTGCACTTTCTCTAAGAGGTTGTTTGGAAAATGGTTTTCTGTGGTATGGTATGGTATGATTACCAAGGAAACCATGTTTGTTTTGATTTTTCTCTAAACCATAGTATGGTATGGTAATCTTTCATGGTTTAGGAACCATGGAATTGCCCAATTTTTAGAACCACTGATTTGGTGGTTTTCCATGGTTTTCTTATTTTTTTCCAATTATTCCCTCATATAATATTATCTAATCCTATTTTAACCTTTACCCCATATTCTTCTTTACTATTTCTTTCGTTCTATTTTTACCAAGTCTTTCCATGTCTGAATCAATTGTTAACTCAAAATCACATAGGAAAAGCCTTAAGAAAGAAGCATGCTGGACAAAATCTAATATCACTATTGGAAACCGGTCATGGCAAGTTTTAATAATGTCAATAGAAGTTGGTGCTATGAGGGTTACTTGAAAAAGGAAATGAGCCTCTTGGCTAAGCATGCAACGAATTATACAAATCTACTGAAGTTTTAGCATTATTTACAAGTTCCAGACTAGTCCAAATTTGTTACTTCATCAACTATTGCAATACTTAGTCTTTTAAAGTTGATCCTAGAATGACTCAAATTTGTTACTAAAAACTGTTGAATGTGTTTTTATAGGCCAGTGACAACACAAAGAAAATCCTGCTCATAGTTAATAAGAAAATATCCCTAATTCTTATAAATTTTTAATTCATAATAATTAGGGGTATTTTAGTAAACTTACCTATTATGATACAATACCATACCATCAAACCAAACAATAAAATTATTATTAAACAACAGTGAATGATACAGTCTATCCAAACATTGTATTGTACTATACTACACCATACCATACTGTACCGTACATTATGAAACCATGGCAAACCACCATCCAAAATGAGTGTAAGGCATCAAATACTAGGTCAAGCCCTGCCAACACAGTCTTGCCTACCTCAAACCACCCAATGGGGGACCTACATCTCCTCCCATAAAGCACCTCAAATGGAGCCATTTGAATACTGGAGTGATAGCTATTATTATACGCGAACTCAATCAAAGGTAAGTGGTCATACCAATTACCCTTAAAGTCAATAACACACACTCTCAACATATCTTCTAGCATCTGAATGGTCCTTTCTGCTTGACCATTTGTCTGAGGGTGAAAGGCTGTACCGAGGGGAACTTGGGTACCAAGACCCTTTTGGAAGGCTTTCCAAAGGTGAGAGGTGAAATGCGTACCTCTATCTGAAATAATGGATAACGAAACTTCCTGTAATCTGACCAACTCTCTAACATAGAGTTTGGCATAATCCTTGGCTGAGTAAGAGGTATGAACTGGCAAGGAATGGGCAGATTTGCTATATACAATGACCCAAATCGAATCATACTGATAATGAGTACTAGGTAAGCCAATCATGAAACCCATGTTCACTTCTTCCCATTTCCCTGTAGGAATACTGAACTCCTACATGGAACCACTAGGCTTTTGGTGCTCAATCTTCACTTGTTAATATGTAGAGCATTTAGCCACAAAATATGCAATGTCTCTCTTCATCCCACTCCATCAATAGACTTCCTGCAAGTCATGGTACATCTTAGTGGCCCCTGGATGAATTGAGTAACGCGCACCATGGGCTTCTGCAAGAATCCACTACTGCACGCTATCTACACATGGCACACTTAGTCTACTCTGACACCGCAACACACCATCTTATCCTTGGAAGAAAATCTCTACCTTCTGGTCTCTGACTGACTCTTTTAGATTAACTAAACTGTGATCTCTATCCTGCTTTTCTTTCACTTTGAAAACCAAAGATGATTCCAAACTATTCTGCACGCAAATACTACCTTTTGCCGAATCTATAAAATAAACACCTAGTCTGGCAAGTTGATGAACCTCCTGAACTAACTTCTTCTTACCATCCTTAACGTTAGCAATACTACCCATGTACAACCTGCTGAGAACATTAACCACTACATTGGCCTTGCCCGGATGATACAGAACACTCATGGCATTATCTTTCAATAACTATAGCTACCTTCTCTAATGCAAGTTCAGGTCTTTCTGAGAAAACACATACTACAAGCTTTTGTGGCCTGTGAACGCATCAACATGCACCCTATACAAATAGTTCCTCCAAATCTTTAAGGCAAACAAAACAACTTCTAACTCAAGATCATGGGTGGGATAATTTTTTTCGTGGGGCTTAAGCTGTATAGAGGAATAGAACACAACCTTACCCTTCTGCATCAAAACACATCCCAACCAAACTCTTCATGTATCACAATAAACAATAAATCTGTCTATACCATCGGGCAAAGTCAGAACTGGAGCTGTAGTGAGTCTAGTCTTCAACTCCTGAAAACTCTTCTCGCAAGAATTCAACCACTGAAACTTGACTTTCTTCTAAGTCAATATGGACATGGGGGATGTAATAGACGAAAATCCTTCAACAATCCATAGATAATAGCTAGCCAAACCCAAGAAACTCCTAATATCTGACGGAGAAATGGGTCTGGGCTAGTTTCTCTTTACTTCAGTGTTTTGAGGATCAACTCTAATGCCATCACCGAAAACTATATGACCAAGAAAAGCTACTGACCTTATTAAAAATTTGCACTTATTGAAATCGAACAACTGATGGTATTTGAGAGTCTACAATACTATTCTAAGATAGTTTGCGTGATTATTTTCACTGTGGGAGTAGACAAAAATGTCATCAATGAAGACTATGACAAACATGTCCAAGTACTGTATGAACACCCGATTTACCAAGTTCATAAAAGCTGCTGGGGCATTGGTAAGACCAAATGACATGACTAGAAATTTGAAGTGACCATACCGAGTTTTGAAAGCTATTTTTGGAGTGTCACATTCTCTGAATTTGAGCTGATGATAGCATGAATTGAGGTCTATCTTAGAAAAGTAACTGGTACCTTGAAGTTGGTCAAATAAGTCATCGATTCTTATAAGTGGATACTTTTTCTTGATGGTGACTTTGTTCAACTGACGGTAGTCAATACACATTCTGAGAGAATCGTCTTTCTTACGCACGAATAGAACTGGTGCGCCCTATGGAGAAACATTGGAATTGATAAATCCCTTATCTAGGAGATCCTTCAATTGTTTCTCTAAATCGTTGAGTTTTGCTAGAGCCACTCTGTATGGCAGAATAGAGATAGGATGAGTATCTGGAAGAAGGTCTATTCCAAAGTTAATTTCCCTTTTGGAAGGAACTCTAGTAAGATTTTCAGGGAATACATCTGGAAATTCATATGCTACTAGAACTGACTTGAGATTAGGGGTCTCTAAAATAGAGTCTTTAACTTGTACAAGATGGTAGACACACCCTTTGGATATCATTTTTCTCGCTCTAAGGTATGAAATAAGTTGACCCCTAAGTGCTGAAGTACTACCTCTCCATTCTAGGATAGGTTCATTCGGGAACTAAAAATAAATAAATCTGTTTCTACTATCCACTGAATCATAGAATGAATAAAACCAATACTTGCTAAGAATGATGTCAAAATCTATCATCTCTAACTCTACTAAGTCTGCTGAAGTAACTTTATAAGATACTATAACTGGACAGTTCCTGTATACCCACTAGGCTATAATAGACTTACCCAATGGGGTAGAGACTGAGAAGGACTGAGCTAGGATTTTGAGACTGACTCCAAAGTCAACAACTATATAAATAGTTATAAATAATAAAGAAGCTCTTGGATCTAGCAAAGCATAAATATGTAAATGGTAAATTTGTAACATACCAGTGACCACATCAGGAGAACTTTCCTAATCCTGTCGGAACTGAAGTGCATAGATCCTGTTTGGGCGTTGCCCACTGGTGGGATTAGAAGTGGCACCCTGCTAAGACGGGTGATCAGACTGAGCTGGGGGATAATTAGGCTGACTCTGTGAACCCACCTGAGGACACTCTCTGACCCTATGACTTGGTTTACCACATCCAAAACATACATCACTGCCAGCTCTACAGATAACCTGATGGTTTCTGCCATACTTCTGACAAAGAGGATTTATTTGGGCACTGCTAACACTACCCTGAGATTTAAAGCCTAGAACCCTATCTTTATTACCATTTCTGAATTTAGGCACCAGAGCACTGACTGAGGACAGAGCTAGAACTAAAGATTTTGGATGAAATTGAGGACGATTACCACCATCTGACTTAGGCTGAGTGAAATTGAAGCTACCTGTTCTAGCTCTCTTGTTCTCCATCTCTTTCTTCTTAGTTTTATGCTTCTCTATCTATTGAGCATGGATCATCAACCTAGCCAAGTCTATCTTCGTAATCAACATTGAGGTCCTACACTCTTTGACCACACCATCGGATCCACCAGATATAAACTTACTTATCTTAGATTTGCTATCAGCTACCACATAAAGAGCATATCTGGCCAACTAAGTAAACTTGAAAAAATACTCCTTCACTGTCATGATGCCCTGCTTTAGGTTAATAAACTCTAAGACCTTGGCTTCCCTCAAATCCAACAGGAAAAACTTATCTAGAAATCCAGTAGCAAACTCCTTCCATTCTATAGGCCCTACATCTGCGACCTTATCTACCTTTCACTACTTAAACCACATATGAGCCACATACTGCAACTGATATGTAGCTAAATCAGCACTCTCACTAGCAATTACCCCCATAATGTCTGTCACCTTCTACACTATGTCAAGGAATTCACGTGGGTATTCTTCAGACTTAGACCTTGGAAATGAAGGAGGGTTTATTTAGGTGAAGTCCTGAATTCTAGCTACAACAGTATTGGCCACTGGGTTGGCCTGAACAATAGTTGGGCATTCATTCTAGGCTGCCATAGAATGGGCTAGAGTGGTGAAAGCTGCTTTGAATTCTGTGTGAGAAACATGTTAATCCAGGGGATCTACCTGAATGGGCGGAGGTGCTGGCTGGTTCCCAGTTCTTCTTCCGTTGGTTTTTTTGGGAGACATATTCTGTAAACAGAAGTAAAATTGGATTAGAAAGGGATTTTAACTTGAGCTCATGCTCACTCACATGATATAAACACTGAAAGAAGGGAACTTTTCCTAAAAATGTCTCATAGCCC
>NC_061115.1:209769379-209803460 GCF_002878395.1 Capsicum annuum | reverse complement strand
ACAAACAATCTCCCCATTAGGGAAAAAAATTAATCAAATCAACTACGCCTCACTCCAAAACTAGCAGGATTCTGCCCAATTGAATCCCCAATATTAATTCCGCTCTATTTAAATCCAATTAATCCCAATATCAATAATAACTTTTTAAAACCAAAAGAAAACTAATTAACCACACACAATAACTAAAATCTCAACAAATCATACATTTCCTCCACATATAACAATTTGTAACCGTTCTATAAACCTAAAGGAAACTAATTAACCACAAAGACTAACTAAAATCGCCAATGTAGCAAAAATCACACCAATTCTGAAAAAATCAATACACAAAATAAATTTGTCTGACAAAAAATAAATGTGACAAGTGAAAAATGCACAACGGGAACAAAACTAATTAATGTTCGATAAATCTGAAAGGAAACTATTTAACCACAAGTAGTAACTACAAATCTCAATGTAGTGAAAATCTCAAAAATCATACATTTCCGAATTCAATCAAATTCCAATCTCCACTCTATTCAAATAATCCCAATATCAATTAAAATTTGTCTTTTCACAAACCTAACCTATCTATAAACCTAAAGGAAACTAATTAACCACAAATAGCAACCAAAATCTCCAATGTGGCGAAAAATGTTAACAATAAGGAAAAATCATCACACCAAAAAAAATTATTACGGGCAAAAACAAAGGCAAAGAGTGAAAAATATGTACTAGTACGGAGCCAACGAGGTGACTCGTAGGGAAATTGGTGTATGAATCATCCATATGAATGTGTAATGAAATAAAAATACAAAAGGGATCAAGGAGGAATTGGTTGTTTTCGGTCCGAACAACGAAGTTTTTCCTTTGTAATTACTTAATGAAGAAGTTTTTTTTGATTAATCAACACTTACCATTCTATAAACCTAAAGGAAACTAATTAACCACAAAGAGTAACTAAAGTCACCAATGTAGTCTAAATCTCAGTGATTTAGGTAAAACAATCAATCAAATCAACTATGCCTCGCTCCAACCTAGCTGAGTTCTGCTAATTCGAATCCTCAAATAAGCATAAACCTAAAGTACATTTCCACACACAATCAAATATCAATTCCACTCTATTTGAATCCAATTAATCCCAATATCAATAATAATTTATATTTAACCAATATTTGCCATTCTATAAACCTAAAGGAAACTACTTAACCATAAAGAGTGACTAAAATCTCAAGAAATCCTACATTTCCACATATAATAATTTGTCTTTCTATAAGCCTAAAAGGAAACTAATACATTTCCACACACAATCAAATACCAATTCCACTCTATTTGAATCCAATTAATCCCAATATCAATAATAATTTGTATTTAACCAACACTTACCATTCTATAAACCTAAGGAAACTAATTAACCACAAAGACTAACTAATATCAAAACAAATCATACATTTCCACATATAATAATAATTTGTAATTCTATAAACCTAAAAAAAAAAAAAATTAACCACAAAGACTAACTAAAATCTCAATAAATCATACATTTCAACCTAAAATAATAATAATTTATCTTTGCATAGACCTAAAAGGAAACTAAATAACCACAAATAGTAACTAAAATCTCAACAAATCATACATTTCCACATATAAAAATAACTTGTCTTTCGACAAACCTAAAAGGAAATCAATTAACCACAAAGACTAACTAAAATCTCAACAAAATCATACATTTCCACATATAATAATAATTGTCTTACTATAAAACTAAAAGGAAATAAATTAATCACATAGAGTAACTAAAATCTCAACAAATCATATATTTCCACATATAATAATAATTTGTCTTTCTACAAACCTAAAATGAAACCAATTAACCACAAAGAGTAACTAAAATCTCAACAAATCATATAATAATAATTTATCTTTCTATATATAAACCTAAAATGAAACTAATTAACAACTAAAATCACCAATGTAGCGAAAATCACAACAATTTATAAGAATATCCACACACAAAATAAAATTACAGTGGAAAAAAATACGAAAAAGTAAAAATGCATACCGGAACGAAGCCAGCGAGGTGACTGGTAGGAAAATTGGTGTATGTATCATCCATCTGAATATATAATGAAGACTAAATGAGAAATTTCCTCTTTGCAATTCATTATCAATTGCTTTTTGAAGAAGGATTCTTTTGTTTAGGAAATGGAGGAAAAGGAGGAAAGTGACTGGTACAGAGTCACACGAGTGTTTTTAACCAACATTTATTTACGTATGGGCGGTCGCGCCGTTGAGAAAAGTGAATATAGAATGGGCTGGAGCATGGTATGGCCCATTACTTATCATAAGCATGAAAGAACAGAAATGACACTTCAGATCAAACAAATTCCACGAAAATGGCTGTGGAATTCAATTTACTGATTTGTTTTATACAGTTTCTACACACCTTCTATACATTTTCTATACATATCTTATACATATAAATATTCTATACGAATATTATATAGTTTTGATATACAGTTTATAAAATAACTAATTTTTATACACTTTCTATATATATATATATATATATATATATATATATATATATATATACATAAGAAGAAATGGCTATTATGTGGCATTAATACACCCAATAGAACATTTTATGTTCATTGGCCCAAACTTGGGTAATTTTTTTAAAAAAGAGTTATACCATATATTTTTTTCACAAAATACACACCTTAACTTATCACATTTATGCAAATCTTCACCCTTGTAGATTAGTTACAATAATCACAACTTATTATATATCTTCATTGGATATATCAAAAGATAATTGTGTATCTCGACAGACATAAAATAAAAAAAAGTATCAGGAGCTAATTATATATCTTTAAAAAGGAAAAAATGTATCTTCGTTGGATGTATCGGGAGCTAATTATGTATCTCGACGGACCCAAAATTGAGATTTTCAAAAATTATGCAAAATGTTAGAATTTTCTATAATTAAACTCCAAATTATCGGGATTAATGTTGTTTGCCCAAATTTTATAAGTTTAGCTATTTCAAAAAACTCTTTTGATATAGGCGAGGCTACGACGAAAATGACAAAATTTTGCATCAGAAAATACAAATTTTGCAATGGAGTCCTGCATGTTTTAACGAACATTGACATATTGCGCCATTGAGATGAGTATAATTGGGTTTGAAGGTTTGAGTTGCAGGAGGACATTATGGGCCATTAATTGATGGATATCTCCAAGGCCCAAAGATGGGCGATTTTGGGATCGTAAACTTTTACAAGTTTAGCCACTTTGATATTATCCTTTGATATACATGGTGGAGTCATGCGTGTTTTAACGAACATTTTGTGCATCGCGTCATTGAGAGAAGTAGAATGGGATTGAAGTTCTGGAATGAATGATACGAGACAAACAAGGAACACACGAAACACGCACCAAAATTAGTCCGCAAGTTCAAGAATTCGAGGACCTATTTGATGACCACTCTCGGATTCACAATAAGAACAAGAAAGAGATAATAACAAAGTGTTTAACACCTATTTTCAAGCCAATTAAACTAGGTTAACAACACATAAAAAGAGGAACAGGAAGAACATCAACTTCGACTACAAGAACACCACAAAGCCGAGAGTAGGCAACAAGAGCAACACAACGAGATTACAAGAAAGTAAAGGATAGATAGTGAGACCAAGATTATTACAAGATTAAGAACCAATTATATTTCAACACTAACCCCTAATGAATGTAATAATCAAAACCACACTCTTATGGTGACCGCCAAAGGAATTAACTCACCTCAAGAGGGTTTCCAAACAAAGGTCAATATTGATTTTTCCAAGCCCTATACTAAGGATGCTTTTTCAAGCCCTAACTAAGACTACACTAAGGTGGTATACTCTCAAGAGAGGATTTTCAATGTTTCATATATTTATCATTCAAAAACTAATGAAAAAAGACCTAAAAGAGACTACATATAATATATTACAAAAGAAAGACAAAATGAATCCAATGCCCTTAATGAGGTGGGGTGGCCATGGAGTGTCATTTATACAAGTCTAAATGACCAAATTACCCTTAAGGCTAAGTGACCAAAATGTCCTTAATAAAGGGAACCAAAACCGTGAACCCCCAAGTGTGGCCCAAACCCGAGAGTCCTCAAGTCTTCAAGGCTCCAAGAAATATTCCACACTCGGGTTTGTTTAATGGAATGATCAAGAATACCCCTTCAAGTATGATCTCGTACCCTCCATGTGACCAAAGCTTTATTCTTCACGTAGTTTCTTTGAATGATGTCATCGAAAGCTAAGGTGACCATTTGACTTATATCATCGCAGATTTGGGACAAGCAAACTCACTCTCTATATATTCACTATCAAGTTTCAAAGATGTTTCAATCTCTTCTTTAAGGGTCAAAGCCGCAACTACACCCTTTTGGCTAATACTAGCCACATCACGGTATTCTAAGTTCATAGGAGTATAGGGGATAGCATTTTTTTCTTGTAGCTCACATGAGCTACGACCGTCATCTTGACATGTGTCCAGGGATCCCACGTGCTCCCTTTGACCTACCATATGATCCAAATTTTCATTTACCATAGCCAAGTATCGAGAAATAGTGTCAAAGTCGGACAAAATGACATTTGTAACATCATTGCCCAAGATTGGAGAGGTTGAAGCCGCATATTTCATTGCAATTGTACACCTAAAAACAAAACAAACTCACAAAACAAAAAAAACAATTAGTTCACAAACTTCTCACCACACTCTCTCTCACGCCTTGATCATCTCACAATTAGAGCGACGAATATTGAAAGTTGTTTATACTCCGACAGAAAATAGTATGTCAATTCTACTTGACGGTCGGAATGGATTCTTGTTTGATCGACTCGAGACAAAAAAAACTAATTACTTGCGAACTTGAAACAAAGAAGTTACTACGAGTTAAAAACAAGAAAAACACATAAATAATGAATACACGAAAGAAACAGATTCAACAATTAATCTACAACTAAGTAGGTGATTACCAGTTGTTAATTAATTCTAGAATCAAGACATGAAACTAATTAATGAAACAATAAAATGAAACTAAGAATCTAAAATTTGAGCTTAATAAACTTGTATGAATAGTAAAATGATGATGTGGCAGTCACGTATTGGTTGCGAAATATTGTGAAAATCTGAAAAAAAAAATTTGTCTTCAATTTGGATTGGTCAATTCAATTTGGAAGAGAGGAGTTTCGGTTTTAGGAGGGAAACAACAAGATTTTGAGTCTTTTCAAATTCAAAAGGGCTTTGACTTTCTTTACACCCTTTTGGCAAAACACCTGTTTGAAAGCTTTTTGGCTCTTTCCTTTTTTGTTAGTCTTGGAAAGTGTCCTTTCTCCCTTTTGGCAACAAGACTTTTTGAAAGTCTTTTGGTCCCTTTCCTTTCTTGTAAAAGTCTTGGAATAAGTTTCAAGATTAACAATACCACACTCTCTTTCTTCACTCACTTAGATTAAACAACCAACTTTGAAGACTTTTTCTTCAACAAAACATGAAGATGATGAAGAACACCAAGAACACACTTTTGAATCTTGGAGTCCTAAGGTTCAAGTTGGATCTCCAAAACAACAACAACACCCTTTCAAGATTAAAACCACAACACAATATCAACAATACACGTTCAAAGCTTGAACCAAAAACACACCACACGTCTAAGCCTTGAACCCGCAACAACAATACTAACAACAATCGGTCAAGGCTTAGGTCCATAACAATAATATCAACAAATTCAAGCTCAAACTTAGATATTGACTCAATGTATTAGTGAAGAATAAAACTAACACTAGAAACACTCAATAAAATTAAAATATCTCATCCAAAACAACAACAACAACACAATTTTGGCCAAGACACAAAAATGGACAGATTGCACCTTTTTTGATTTTTCAGTTTTCTAACACTTTTTTTTATTTTCAAGTTACCAAACACAAGATTGACCTTGTGGGAATGAAATCAATGATGGATCTGATACCAAATGATACGAGCCAAACAAGGAACACACGAAACATACACCAAAATTAGTCCACAAGTTCAAGGACCTATTTTATGATCATTCACGGATTCACAATAAGAACAAGAAAGAGATGATAAAAAGGTGTTTAAAACCTATTTTCCATCCAACCAAACTAGATTAACAACACATAAAAATAGGAACAACAAGAACAACAACTTCAGCTACAAGAACACCACAAAGCAGAGAGTAGGCAACAAGAACAACAAAATGAGATTACAAGAAAGTAAAGGATAGATAGTGAGACCAAGATTATTACAAGATTAAGAACAAATTATATTTCAACACTAACCCCTAATTAATGTAATAATCAAAATCACACTCTTACGGTGACCGCCAAGGGAATTAACTCACCTCAAGATCTACCGTTTCCAAACAAAGGTCAATATTGACTTTTTCAAGACCTATACTAAGAATGGCTTTTCCAAGACCTAACTAAGACTACACTAAGGTGTTATACTATCAAGAGAGAGGATTTTCAATATTTCATACATTCATCATTCAAAAACTAATGAGAAAAAGACCTAAAAGAGACTATATATAGTATATTACAAAAGAAAGACAAAATGACTCCAATGCCCTTAATGAGGTGACGTGGCCATGAAGTGTCATTTAGACAAGTCTATATGACCAAAATACCCTCAAGGCTAAGTGACCAAAATGCGCTTAATAAAGAAAACAAAAATCATGAACCACCAAGTATGGCCCAAACCCGAGAGTCCTCAAGTCTTCAAGGCTCCAAGCAATCTTCCACACTCGGGTTTGTTTAATGGAATGCTTAAGACGACCCCTCCAAATATGATCCCGTGCCCTCCATGCGACCAAATCTTGATTCTTCACGTAGTGACTTTGAATGTTGTCATCAAAAGCTAAGGCGGCTATTTGACTTGTATCAGATGAAGGAGGAAATTATGGCCCATAAATTGATGGATATCTCCAAGACCTAAATGAAGCTTATTTTTGGGATGACCGTAAGTTTTTGCAAAGTTAGCCATTTCAAAAAGAACTTTCAATATACGTGGTAGGAATTATAAAATTTTTATATTCGAAAATACAATTTTTTCTCTTGAAACCTGACACGAGAATGACCACGGAGATGGACATATGTGAGATGTATTGAACCTGAGACTTGGAGCATGCAAGTGAAGTGCAAAGGAGGGCCTAAATAGACTCCAAAATAGTCCACAAGCTACACTCCAAGGGCACCTAAAGTGAAGCATTTGACTAAGGGGTCTTTTGGACATTTCACAATATTTTTGTAACCTACTATAAATAGAATATGTTAGGTTATTTAATAGGGAGACGAGGATGAATATTGAAAGTTGTAACATTTAAACACCCTCTTTTGAGAGAATGGTCTCTTGGCCGAAACATAGTAACTAGGGAGATCAACTTGAGTGTGAAATCACTCATGTTGGATTCAAGCTTGGAAACGTTGGATGCTTGGGAGATCGAGGTCACTTTTGTGCTAACGTTGGAGTTAGGTATTTGTTGTGTGTATTGTTAAAGGTCCAAGAGTGGAATAGACTCTTGGATTTTTAAGATTACACCTTCATTTTATCTAACTATCTATCCTCTTGTTTGTTGTCATTGTTGTTTCTTATTTTTGTTAATGTAACCCGTGAGGTGTTGTTATAGTTACCACTTTGTTGTTGTTCATCTTGTCTTCATATTATTTTTGTTTTTGTTATTGTTTTGGTGTGATAAACACCTTTTTCATTTCGTTATTGTTGTTGTCATTGTCGAATCTGAGTGAAGTCTCCAATCGGTCCAAGAATCCTTTTGATTAGTGGACTGTTTGGGGTGTGTTTAGTGTTCCCGTTGTTTTTATAGAATACTTTTTTCAAGAAGGGGAGGATAATATGAGAATGACCATGGAGATGGATATATGTGAGATGTATTGAACCTGAGACTTGGAGCGTGCGAATGAAGTGCAAAGGAGGACCAAATAGGCTCCAAAGCAATCCACAAACTACACTCCAAGGGCACCCAAAGTGAAGCATTTGACTGAAGAGTTTTTTTGGACATTTCACACTATTTTTGTAACCTACTATAAATAGAATATGTTAGGTCATTTACTACGGAGACTGGGATGATATTTGTAAGTTGTATAACACTTTGAAAGAAAAGTCCTCTCTTCTCTTTAGGAGGCAACCCAAAAGTAGGGTGATACTAGTATGGAATCACTAGTGTTGCATTCATGGCTTGAAACGTTGGTGTTTAGAGGAGGTAAAGTCCCTCTTATATCAACGTAGGAGTTAGGTTAACCGTTGTGTGTAGAGTTAAGGGTCCAAGAGTATCACATGTTCTTGGGTTCTTAAGATCATACCAACCAAGGTCTAACTATCTATCCTTTGTTCATTTTATTTTTGTAATCGTTTGTACTAATTTGTTCTTGATTCAAGGGAAGCCATGAGTTGTTGTTACAATATTGTTGTGATCTTCTTCTTGTTGTGTAACTTAGTTTGGTTGTTGGTTGCGTTGGTGTGTTAAACACCTTGTAATCTCTTCATTTTTGCTCTTATTTGTTGAATCCGAGAGTTGTCTCCAAAAAGGTCCTCGGATTCTTAAGATTGGTGGACTGATTTGGAGTGCGTTTTGATACTTCCTCGTTTGTCTTGTATCAAAACCAAAATTCTGGTATCGCCTTGTCTTTGTGAATTAAACAAACTTAGTTTCTTAATGAATATAGACATATCACGCCATTGAGAAGAGAGTATGGGCTTGAAGGATTGGGCCTGGGAGTGTATTATGGCCCATTACTTAATATTTCTAGACTCCCAGTCCCAAATGAAAGTCTATTTTTGAACCATAAATTTTTGTAAGTTTAGCCGTTTCGAAAAGAACTTATGATATACTCTATGGAAGGTACCCCAAAGTATATCCTAGGACATCCATAATTAGTTGCTGATTTGGAAGGGACACACCTCCGAAATATACTGCATTTTTAAGCTCGTTAGAAACCAAACCAAATACTATAGAAAACAGTTGAAATTTGTCCGAGTATGGTTACTAAAGTAGTATCTCCCTACAGAATAACAAAAGATCATCTGCAAACTCCAGCTGAATAAGGTTGAGTTTAGCACAACTTGGATGTAAGTTGAAATCTGGAGTGTTTTTGTAGACAAATAATAAAAGTGGTGATGTAGGGATGGTGGAAACAAAGCTAAATGGAATGAGCCGTGTTGAAAATAGCTATTTTAAGACATAATCGATTTGAAATGTTATGTGTGAAAACAAAAAATCCAACAAATCGAAAGTCAAATCAAACTGACCAAAAGGTTCAAGTAGGTTTTGTTTATGGCCTGGGATATGCTACGTGAAAAAAAATTAAAAAATATTTAAAAATATTAGCTTGTAAATTGACTACTGCCCCTCTTACACCCTTACCTATAGGAGTTGTTTGGTATATGGAATGAGACAAACAAAAATATCTCATGAGATTATATTATTCCTTCTCCTATATGAAGTAATAATTTTATTATTTTAATATAAATAATGGGATCAACTTATTTCGAAACTAGAAAAAACCTCAACCAAAACATGAAATAAAATCAATTTCAAATTTTATTCAAATTTTATCCCGAAATTGTCGTTCTTATATCATGTACCAAACAATACTTTAATATTAACCCACACAAGGAGTATATTCTTATAGCTAAGTTGGATAAAGTAGTACTTAGTTGTCCACTATAAATTTGCCACACATATTAAGAAACATAAATAACATGAATAATTTTACTATATTATTTTAGAATATAATTAATTTATTTTGAAAAATCTATTGGATAGTAATTATAATTAACAATTAAAAATAAAATAAACAGAAGTAGGTAAATTATCCCTATATTCTAAATTGAACAAATATAAATTAGCATCTAATTTTAATAACATAAACAAAATGACTACCTACCTGTTTTGTCATTTATAATTTGGATTACTAGTATTTGTACCCGCATGATGTGAGGATAATATTTAAGTAAAAGTAAACATAGATAGATTAAAAAAATAATTTAGATCTACAAATTTTTCAAATGAATAAAAACATAAAAACTATTTCATTGATCAATAGATAAACCAACATAGACTAATGAAATATAGATCACCATCTCCTATTAATACAAATTTTTGAATAGTTCATAACAAATAATTCATAGTAAATTATTTCAAAGTTAAAAAAAAAAATCAATTTGAATTTGTTGAAAATGTTTAGTTATATACGAATATTGAAAGGAGACTAAGTATAAAGAAAAAATATTATCGTTATAGTTATACCATTTATAATGTCCAAATTTAAGCAAAAATAAAATCATAAAAATACCAAATATAGAAAAAGAGATAAAAGTTATCTTTAAAATTTTAAACAAATCATAATAATCTCAAGAAATATCTTATAATTTCTATTTTTGATTCGCGTCAAAACAATTTATATATTTTTCTTTTATTAATAGATTCATTATTTAGTGATACGATGTTATTGAAAATTTGTATTTGGATAAAGAAATCACTAAAATAACAAACTTGTTTTTCTCAAGAAAGAAAAACACTATGAATAATTAAAATCATTTTGGAGAAATAATCTTCTTGTTTCAACATTCCTTCAAAGTGTTGATCTTTTACTCTACCCAAATCTGATATTAAATAATGATTATTAAAATAAAAAAAATCAATCATTTTTATATCATAATTATGAAAGACACCAAAATGATATATAATTAATAAATTATATTATTCATAGTCCAAATTGGTATTTGTATAAAGAGATAAAAATACTAGCAAACTTATTTTTCTCGAGAAAGAAAAACACTATGAATAATTTAAATCATTTTCCACAATTTTTTTTTGTTTCAAACCTACGTTACATTGTGATTACATTATTCAACCACCTCATATGTATATTCTTCTGTTGAATTCTCATTTTGAATTATTGATAACATTCTATCAATATGTGTGATCCTTATTATGTCGAAACCTTATATTTAAAGTCTAAAATTTATGAAGAAAAATTTGAATTAATATTTAGCAAACTATTGACAATTTGTATTTCTACATATTCATAATGAAAATCTTGATAAATACTAATAAGACTAATGATCAGCAACAACAACATACACACACATCAAGCGAGAGAGGGAGAGAGAGAGAGAAAAAGAAGAAGAAGAAAAGTGTAACAATATTTCTGTGTTATCGAATGGATATATATAGCCATACGAGATCAAAATTTTCATATAATAAACATAGAATATAAACTATAAATTAACTTTTCTAAATTAGTACACAAATTAACTTAAATTATGAAACTTAAGATATTTATTTTTCCAAAATCTAAATTTTTTATATAAACATCACTGAATTAATATAAACTCTGAAATGTGATAACTAAACTAACCCAAAAATATTATGACTTTATATTTTTTTTGTCTCTAAATATTTTTCTCCATTTAAATGTGGAAATTTTGTTGGAGCCTAATACCCCGTTAAAATAGATTAATGCATATTAATTTAAAATTTTAACAAAATAATCTCCTTTCTATTTATAGTTCAAATTTACCATCTAAAAATCGTTTTATTTGAATTAACAAGATCATAATAGATTGCACAAAATCAGTTAATTAATTATTTGTATTTCCATTAAATAAATAATGTACAACATAATTGTAATATTGTAGCACCTCGAGGAAATTTTGAGTTAAGTTAACAACTTAAGTGCAACTTTGACTTATAATGATAATTGCGGTACAAAAGGATAGTGATTGGAATAAAAAACATTTATATGCAGTATTTGTATGTTGTTGCATTTAAGGGGAGGACTTGAGTTTGAGGGTATTGTTAATTATGTAATTTAAGTGTGCTAGTAGTGGGGTCCACCCCCTTTTAATAATGTCCTCAATCTAGTATTAAACAAAAGGGTCCATTTATTTCCTTGTTCACCGGAAACTAATTTCAGGAGACCAAAAAGTGGGTCTCTTGCATTTTACACTCCAAAGTATTTTCCTTTTTTTAACTTGCACCCTATCCTATTATTTTTACAATTTACACCCTAACCTCTTGGGTCCCTTGCATTTTACACTCCAAAGTGTCTTTTTTTTTTTTTTTTAACTTACACCCTATCCTACTTTTTTTTTTTTTTTTATAATTTACACCCTAACCTTTGTATTTCCTTACAAAACAGTAAAATTATTTTTTTAATAATTTTTTCATGAGGGCAAAATAGGAATAATAATATACTCCCTCCGTTTCATTTTACTCGTTTCAATTTGATATTGCACATTGATTAAGAAAAATAATTAATAACATGACTATTTTACCATAGTACCTTTATTAAATAATGTTTACATTTTAGTTTGGAGATAAAACTATTAATACTAAGGGTAAAAAAGGAAAAAAAAAATTATCTTGTCTTGATAAATTAAAAATAACAAGTAAAATCAAAAATCGAATTAGGAAATTTGGAACGAGTAAAATGGAACGGAGGAAGTATTATTTTTTAAAATAAATTTATTTAATTTTTAGTGTAATGAACTTTCAAGATATGTTCTTGTATTCACATTTATCATCTAACTATAGTCATGTGATAAGTATTCTCATTTTAATTTGTAACTGCTAAAATTTCGTAGTGGCGTTGCTTCTGAGTGGTGAAAGTACGGTGCAGTGAAATTTCTGGAGGCATGACAATATTAATGAAATCATAATCACCTATACTACCTGTCAGAAAGAAAATAATAACGTAAAGAAAGGACCAAAATATTGAGGGAAAATGAATATAATAGCAGTAGTTAAGGATAAAGAAAAAAACATAACACATGAATTCATGGAATTTGTCTTTAACAATGTCTTCCTATATCACTAGTTCTGCCATATCAATCTTCTCTTAACTCAGATGACATTCATTTGGAATTTTCTAAAAATTTGAGTTTGCAAATTTTTCATCTAACTTCCTACACTAAAAATTAAATAAATTTATTTTAAAAAATAATACTTCCTCCGTTCCATTTTACTCATCCCAAATTTTCTAATTTGATTTTTGATTTTACTTGTTATTTTTCATTAATCAAGACAAGATAATTTTTTTTTTCTTTTTTACCCTTAATATTAATTGTTTTATCTCCAAATTAAAATATAAACATTATTTAATAAAGGTACTATGGTAAAATAGTCATGTTATTAATTATTTTTCTTAATCAATGTGCAATGTCAAATCAATGGAACGGAGGGAGTATATTGTTATTCCTATTTTGCCCTCATGAAAAAATCATTAAAAAAATAATTTTACTGTTTTGTAAGGAAATACAAAGGCTAGGGTGTAAATTGTAAAAAAAAAATGGGATAGGGTGTAAGTTAAAAAAAGAAGACACCTTGGGGTGTAAAATGCAAGTGACCCAAGAGGTTAGGGTGTAAATTGTAAAAATAAATAGCATAGGGTGCAAGTGAAAAAAAAAGAAGACACTTTGGGGTGTAAAATGCAAGGGACCCCCAAAAAGTGAAGTTACTCCTTTGTTTTCTTTATTTCCCTTATTAACTAGGAGAATCAAAATAAAAACCTTAAGAGAAAACATAGGCGACAGCTGGAGTACTACTCGACTTCATCTCCTTCTCTTGGTATCCGTGAATTCATTGGAAGAGGAAGGGAGGAAAGAATTCTCATGATAATTTTGAAATGATCTTTGAACGGCGACTTCAATAACCTAAAGTTGGGGTTGAATTTTAGAAGGTAAATTTTCTACCCTTTTTTGAATTTGACTATAAATAAGTATCTTGGAGATGTTTAATTTGTGTCTTTGCACTACTACTTGAATTGGGTTCGTGGATGAAAAATGGGGAGAAAATGGAGAATTTTGTTTAAAGAGTAGCTTTTGGGAATTTTTTTTATCGATTGGGTAGTTTTACCCTTGAATTACATAAGTTGGGAGAGTTTGAATTTACTCTGAATTCTTGATAAGAAGTTTAATTAATTTCGGGCATGAGTGGAGATTATCGGAATAAGTTACTAAATACTCCTACGGATTACTTATGGACATATATGTTATTCTTGTAGCTAGTGAATTGCGTATTGGATAGTAGGAAATAGTGGTTGGAAGGTTAAAGACTTCAATATCGCGTGTTGAATTACTTGAGGCTCGAATTACTATCGTAGCTAATAAAGCTTTAAGGTATGTAAAGCTAAACCTTCCCTCGACGCTAAGGCACCGCCCTACGTCATGTAATTTCTCCTGTCAATGTTAGTATAATTCTCGTGAAATACGAGAATAAAATCTTTATATTGCCTTATATTTCATTCCTTCGTTCTACTGTCAAGCTTATAAGTATCTATATTTTCCCCTTTGTGTTAAGTTCCATGATATTTTCATACTATCATAAGTTTCTCTTCTTGAAGTTTTTAGGCCACAAACTAGATATATCACACGTTAGAAGTAAGAGTAAATGGTAATAGCATAGTTGCACCTGTATATGTTAGCTAGGCGATTACTTTGGAAAGTCATATGTTACAGGCCTCCAAGGCACTATTTTATAAACATTTAATGATGGGAGGTACATAGGTTTAGCTTGGCATGTCGCTCGACGTGATTCTGTGCACAGGATTGAGACCAGATCACTATAGCGAGCCCAACCATTGGGCGTACCCACCTTTGTGGCATCATTTGTATTTAAATTCAGTGGGAACGTTATGTACGAGTTTCCTCTGGCTCGAGCCAACATATGGCATATATTGCCTGCGGGCAGACCCTCATAGTGAGCCCCTGGGCGGGGTGTACCTGGATACAGACTGCGATTACAGTTACACATATGGGATCATAGAAATGAGTATGTGAGCAACATATGATTTATACTTGCCTCAGATTGCCTTTGAAAGGTCATCTTGTAATCATTGTACGACTTATATAATAAGTGCATTACCTAGGCAAAGCATAGGTCCTATGTTATGATGAATGCTTTTCTAAATATTATATATACATGACACTAATAAGATTGGTGCATAAGTTAGTAGCTCATCTCGTATATGTGTTATTTGTTGGCTCATACATTTTTCACTTTATCATTTGACTCATATGAGCCTCTGTATTTGTCCAGTTTTTATTCTATCTGCTTTCACTCCAGTACATGTTGGTTATGTACTGACGTCTCAGGCCCACCATATTTTGTCAATGCAGGCTTAGACCCTCAGGATAGCAGACGTCCACGTTAGGCTCTATCGTCATTTCAACTAATATTTTGGTGAGCTCCAACTCTCTCTGGAGCCATTTTATGCCTAGTAGTTTTTTTATTATATGTACACGTCTCTGGTTGGATATGACGGGCCTAATGCCCACTAGTCACTTGTAGTATAGTGTGTTAAATTGACTAGAGGCTTCATGGAAACTGTGTAGTATTGAATAGTTTTGTCAACGTAACTCCCTCATGTATTTATGTAACGCTTATTGAAAATCCTATCTGTTATTATTTTATAATCTCGTGTACATGATAAAATGATTGTAGAGTAAGTGTATACGGTTCTTGTCCGTCACTATCATTTTGGGGTGTGGCAAAGTTGGTATCAGAGCGCCTAGGTTCAGGTGTCCTAGGAAGTCTATGAAACCGTGTCTAGTAGGACCTTACTTATCGATTTGTTGCGCGCCACCTTGATAATTAAGGGACTACATGGGCATTTAGGAATTTGACCTTTGTATATAATCTAGATCGTGCAATAGAGTTAAGTTGTAGAAAGTTACTTCTGACATCTATTCTGCTTATTTTTTATACAGACCATGTCTGCTATAGAAAAGGATAAAGCAGCCCAGCAGGCTGCTACTAGCACTACACAGGAGGCAACCACTATCAGGCAATCTCCCGTATTGGTGGATCTGAATAGGACTCAAGAAAGTTTGTTGGGTTCTACGTTTACAGGTTCTCAAATGCATGAAATGGAAGGACCTACAGGGGTTTTTGCACCTCCAGTGGTGCCAACAGTAGCTCCTATCCCGTCATCGAGTGCCTCAGACCCAGATATTAAGGGGGCGAAACAGTTGCTTACACAGTTGGTCGCCGCTCAGGCCCTACGGCAGAATGTGGATGTACCTATTATCACTCAGGGAGGGATAGTCGAATATAAAATCAAAGATTTTCTCTGTATGAATCCACCAGAATTCACAGGTTCTAAGCTTACAGAGGATCCTCAATAATTTATTAATGAGGCTTATAGAATTTATAAGGTGATGCGGGTCTCAGATACAGATGCAGTTGAATTGGCCGCTCATCGACTGAAAGATGTTACTGTTAACTAGTATGAGATATGGGTTTCCTCGAGAGGTCAGGAAGTTTCTCCAGTGGTCTGGACAGAATTTGCAGAAGCCTTCATGGATCACTTCATGCCATTAGAGCTCAGAGAGGCAATGATGGATGAATTCCTATCTCTAAAGCAGGGTAATCTTAGTGTCAAGGAGTATTGTTTGCGTTTTACACAGTTGTACAAATATGCTCCAGAGGTGGTCAGCACATAGGTAAAATGAATTCATCGCTTTATGAATGGCCTTGTGGGTCCTTTGAAGGACCTCCTTTCTGTTGCTGCTATGAACAAGGACTTGGTTATAGCAAGGATTATGGCACGTGTTCAATAAATAGAGAAAGATCAACGTAATCGTGAAATAGATAGTGAAAGGGAGCAGAGTAAGAGAGCTAGGACGACCATCTAGTATCAGGGAAGCGGTGGAGCTACCACTAGTAGAGGGCTACCTAGGCAGACCCAGTCAACTATACGCTCCACATTTTATGCTCCAACTCAGTTCTTGAGGCACAGGTATGAGAAGATCCAGACTTCTAGAGCACCAGACTTACGACCTCAGAGGGGCGCTAGTCGAGGGTTACCACCTTGACCTACTTATAGGCAGTGTGGCCGACCACATGGAGGAGAGTGTCGGCATAGTTCAAATGCATGTTATTGGTGTGGTGTAGAGGGTCATATGGTACGTGATTGTCCACATCTAAGAGGTAAAAGTAGAGGTGATCGATTATAGCCTACAGGGTCTGCATCAACTTCATCTTCATCAGTGCCTTCTTCTTCTCGCAGTCCTCAGGCATCAGCAGGCAGAGGATCCAGTAGAGGCAGAGGGCCCAGTTCGAGCACAGGCCCGAACTGTATATATGCGTTAGCTGGTCGATAGGATTCAGAGGTGTCTCAAGATATGGTTACAGGTACCTTAACTGTCTTTTTATACAATGTATATGCCTTGATAGACCCAACATCTACCTTGCCATATGTTACTCCATTCGTTGCTAAGAAGTTCAGAATCGAGCTAAAGTTGTTATGAGAACAATTTACAGTATCGAATCCAGTATGAGATTTTGTTATAGATAGACGAGTATATTAAGATTGTGTGATGACAGTATGTGGTCGTGCTACATTGGCTAATCTGATTGAACTTGAAATGGTTGATTTCGACATTATTATGGGAATGGATTGGTTATCCTCCTGTTATGCCACAGTTGATTGTCGATCTAAGATAGCTCATTTTTATTTCCCAGGAGATCCAGTCTTAAAGTGGAGGGGCAACTTTATGGTTCCTAAAGGGAGGTTTATTGCCTTTCTTAAGGCACAAAAGCTTATTGCAAAGGGATGTTTGTATCACCTAGTCCAAGTAAAAGACATTGAGGCTGAGAAGCAGGCATCGACTCTAGAATCGTTACCAGTGGTGAATAGTACTCAGATGTGTTTCCTGATGAACTTCCTGGATTACCTCCTGTTAGAGAAATCAATTTTGGTATTGATGTGGATCCCGATACGCAACCGATATCAATTTCACCTTATAGAATAGCGCCTGCAGAACTGAAAGAGCTAAAAGAACAGTTAAAGAACTTTCTTGATAAAGGTTTTATTCAGCCCAGTATATCACCTTGGGGTGCGCCAGTGATTTTTGTACGTAAGAAAGATGGTACGTTGCAAATATTTATAGATTACAGGCAACTGAACAAGGTGACAATAAAGAACAAGTACCCTCTCCCCTGAATAGATTATTTATTCAATTAATTACAGAGAGCTAAATGCTTTTCAAAGATTGATTTGAGGTCCGGTTATCATCAATTAAGAATTCGTGAAGTAAATATTCCCAAAACAACCTTTCAGACAAGATATGGGCACTTTGAGTTCTTTGTAATGTCGTTTGGACTAACCAATGCTTTGGCAGCCTTTATGGACATGAAGAACAGGATTTTCAAACCTTTTCTTGATATGTATGTGATTGTGTTCATTGATGATATTTTAATATATTCACATAATGAAGTCGAGTGTGCAGATCATTTGAGGTTAGTATTGCAGATACTAAGAGAGCACCAGTTGTATGCCAAGTTCTCTAAGTGTGAGTTTTGGTTGACCTCGGTAGCCTTTCTTGGTCATGTAGTATCTGGGGAAGGCATCAGAGTGGATTTTCAGAAGATAGAAGCTGTGAAAAATTGGCCTCGACCAACTACTCCTACTGAGGTGCGTAGTTTCTTAGGGATAGCCGGTTATTATAGGATATTTGTGGAGGGATTTTCCTCTATTTCTGCTCCATTGACCAAATTAACGCAGAAAACGATTAAATATCAGTGGTCAGATTCTTGCGAAAGAAGTTTCCAAGAGTTGAAACATAGATTAACCACTGCGCCAGTGTTAGCCTTACCAGAGGGAACAAATGGATATGTGGTGTATTGTGATGCTTCAGTTATTGGTTTGGGTTGCGTCCTAATGCAGCATGGAAGAGTTATAGCGTATGCATCTCGACAATTAAAGAGACATGAATGGAATTATTCCACTCATGATCTAGAGCTTACAGTTGTGGTATTCGCGCTTAAAATATGGCGCCATTATTTATATGGTGTGCACGTTGATATCTATACTGATCATAAGAGCCTTCAATACCTATTTAAGCAGAAAGAGTTGAACTTAAGGAAAAAGAGGTGGCTAGAGTTACTGAAAGATTATGATGTCAACATTCTCTATCATCCTGGTAATAGCAACGTTGTAGTTGATGCTCTTAGTTGACTATCCATGGGTATTCGAGTGCATCTGCCACCTGTTCAGCGGGAAGAAGCAAAAGATGTTCATAAATTGGCCAATCTTGGCATTCGCCTTTTGGATTCCAAAGATGGTGGCGTTGTAGTACTTAATATAGCCGAGTCGTCACTTGTGGCATCAGTTAAGCAGAGGTAGTATGATGACCCCTTATTGTTCCAATATAAACACGAAATTCAACAACATCAAATCACGACATTTGAACTAGCAGGTGATGGAACTTTGAGGTGTCGAGGTAGATTATCTGTACCTGATGTAGATGGATTGTGATAACAGATTATGGCTGAGGCTCATTGCTCTCGTTATTCAATCCATCCTGGCTCTACAAAAATGAATCAAGATCTTAAATAAATCTACTGGTGGAATGACATGAAGAAAGATATAGCAGATATGTGGCATAGTGCTTTAATTGTCAGCAAGTGAAAGCGGAACATCAGAGACCCGGTGGCCTAGCTCAAACCTTTAGTATTCCTGTATGGAAGTGGGATGCTATTAATATAGATTTCATTGTAGTCTTGCCTTCTTCTTACCGGAAATATGACTCTATTTGGGTAATAGTTGATTGGTTGACGAAATCTACCCATTTCCTTCCTGTTAAGTCTACCAGCACGGCCGAAGATTATGCTAAGTTATATTATAGTAAAAGAGATTGTCCGCCTACATGGGACCCCGATGTCCATTATTTTAGATAGAGGTTCCTCGTTTAAAGCTCAGTTTTGGAAATCATTCCATAGGAGCTTAGGTACGCAGGTAAACCTTAGCACTGCATTTCATCTACAGACAGACGGCCAGGCCGAACGCACCATTCAGACGCTCGAGGATATGTTGAGAGCGTGCGTGCTGGATTTTAAAGGTAATTGGGATGATCATTTGCCTTTAATAGAATTTGCATATAATAACAGTTATCACTCCAGCATTGGTATAGCTCCCTTCGAAGCTCTATATGGAAGACAATGTAGATCGCTTATTGGTTGGTTCGAGGTAGGTGAGACACAGGTATTGGGTCTGGACCTCTTCCATCAAGCCGTCGAAAAGGTTAAACTCATACAAGAGCGGTTGAGGACTTCACAGAGTAGGCAAAAATCATATACGGATGTGCGAAGTAGAGACTTGGAATTTCAAATTGATGATTTTGTGTTCCTGAAAGTGTCGCCTATGAAAGGCGTTATGTGATTTGATAAGAAGGGTAAGTTAAGTCCCAGGTATATTGGGCCCTATAGAGTTATTCGCAGAATTGGCCAGGTATCCTATGAGCTAAAATTACCTCCAAAGTTAGCTGCAATGCATCCTGTCTTTCATGTGTCTATGCTACGTAAATGCTTAGGAGAGCCATCTCGTTTCATCCCTATAAAGGGTATTAAGCTTGCTGGATACTTATCATTTGAGGAAGTCCCCGTAGCTATATTGGATCGACAGGTCAGAAAGTTAAGATCTAGAGACAGCTTCTGTAAAGGTGCTGTGGAGAAACCAGAACGTAGAAGAAGCCACCTGGGAAGCAGAAGCGGATATGAAAACTAAATACCCTTATTTATTTCAAAAACTATCAGAAGGTTCTTAAACTACTTGTTCCTTTATGTGATCGTTAGTTTCTACTATATTTTGTTTTTTTTTATATCTGATCCTTACTTGATATGTTTAGGTACATTATTTGTGCCTATGAGCCTTGAGATTTACATGGAGACAATATGCAGATGCAAAGTATAAGGTAAATTACATGGTTGGTATGACTTTTTAATTGCGTGTAAGGCCAAGAGGAGCCTTGTGTACTATTGTTTGTAAGTTTAAGGCCAAGTGGAGCCTCGTATGTTATTTGTTGAGTATTATATGTGTTGTGACGCTCTGTGAAGCGGATTTGGATATATTATGGTTGGCTGACAGGTATCCGATAGGCCTATTTACAAAGGAAACTCTGGCCAATTTTTTAAAATTTTGGAGAGTTAGCCAAATTTTAAAGTCTTATGATGGAATAAGGATAAAATGAGATCAAAGTTCGGTAGATGATTTAGTGGGTGTCTTAGATCTTAGAAAAATGGAAAGTAAGACTTAAGCATCATTCAAGGATGAATGATCCAAAGTGGGGGAGATTGTAGCACCTCGAGGAAATATTGAGTTAAGTTAACTTTGACTTATAATGATAATTGCGGTACAAAAGGATAATGATTGGAATAGAAAACAGTTATATGCAGTATTTGTATGTTGTTGCGTTTAAGGGAAGGACTTGAGTTTGAGGGTATTGTTAATTATGCAATTTAAGTGTGCTAGTAGTGGGGTCCACCCCCTTTTAATAATGTCCTCAATCTAGTATTAAACAAAAGGATCCATTTATTTACTTGTTCACTAGAAACTAATTCCAGGAGACCAAATGTGAAGTTACTCCTTTGTTTTCTTTATTTTCCTTATTAACTTGGAGAATCAAAGTAAAAACCTTAAGAGAAAACATAGGCGGCAGCTGGAGTACTACTCGACTTCATCTCCTTCTTTTGGTATCTGTGAATTCATTGGAAGAGGAAGGGAGGAAACAATTCTCATAATAATTTTGAAATGATCTTTGAAGGGCGACTTCAATAATCTAAAGTTGGGGTTGAATTTTAGAAGGTAAATTTTCTACCCTTTTCTTGAATTTGACTATAAATAAGTATCTTGGAGATGTTTACTTTGTATCTTTGCACTACTACTTGAATTGGGTTCATGGATGAAAAAGGGGGAGAAAATGGAGAATTTTGTTTAAAGAGTAGCTTTTGGGATTTTTTTTTTATTGATTGGGTAGTTTTACCCTTGAATTGTATAAGTTGGGAGAGTTTGAATTTACTCTGAATTCTTGATAAGAAGTTCAATAAATTTCGGGCATAAGTGGAGATTATCGGAATAAGCTACTAAATGCTCCTGCGGATTACTTATGGACATATATGTTATTCTTGTAGCTAGTGAATTGCGTATTGGATAGTAGGAAATAGTGGTTGGAAGGTTAAAGACTTCAATATCGCGGGTTGAATTACTTGAGGCTCGAATTACTATCGTAGCTAATAAAACTTTAAGGTATGTAAAGCTAAACCTTCCCTCGCCGCTAAGGTACCGCCCTACGTCATGTAATTCCTCCTGTCAATGTTAGTATAATTCTCGTGAAATACGAGAATAGAATCTTTATATTGCCTTATATTTCATTCCTTCCTTCTACCGTCAAGCTTATAAGTATCTATATTTTCCCCTTTGTGTTAAGTTCCATGATATTTTCGTACTATCATTAGTTTCTCTTCTTGAAGTTTTTAGGTCGTAGACTAGATATATCGCACGTTAGAAGTAAGAGTAAATGGTAATAGCATAGTTGCACCTGTATATGTTAGCTAAGCGATTACTTTGGCAATTCATATGTTACAGGCCTCTAAGGCACTATTTTATAAACATTTAATGACGGGAGGGTACATAGGTTTGGCTTGGCATGTCGCTCGACGTGATTCTGTGCACAGGATCGAGACCAGACCACTATAGCGAGCCCAACCATTAGGCGTACCCGCCTTTGTGGCATCATTTGTATTTGAAGTCAGTGGGAACGTTATGTACGAGTTTCCCCCGACTCGAGCCAACATATGGCATATATGGCCTTCGGGCAGACCCTCATAGTGAGCCCATGGGCGGGGCGTACCTGGATACAGACTGCGATTACAGTTACACATATGGGATCATAGCAATGAGTATGTGAGCAACATATGCTTTATACTTGCCTCAGATTGCCTTCGGAAGGTCATTTTGTAATCATTTGTACGACTTATAGGATAAGTGCATCACCTAGGCAAAGCATAGGTCCTATGTTATGATGAATGCTTTTCTAAATATTATATATACATGACACTAATAAGGTTGGTGCATAAGTTAGTAGTTCATCTCGTATATGTGTTATTTGTTGGCTCATACATTTTTCACTTTATCATTTGACTCATATGAGTTTCTGTATTTGTTCAGCTGTTATTCTGTATACTTTTATACCAGTACATGTTGGTTATGTACTGACATCTCGGGCCCACCATATTTTGTCAATGTAGGCTTAGACCCTCTGGATAGCAGACGTCCACATTAGGCTCTATCGTCGTTTCAGCTGATATTTTGGTGAGCTCTAACTCTTTCTGGAGCCTGTTTATGCCTAGTATTTTTTTTATTTATATGCACAGGTCTCTGGTTGGGCATGACGGGCCTAATGCCCAGTAGTCACTTGTAGTATAGTGTGTTAAATTGACTATAGGCTTCATGGACACCCTGTAGTATTGAATAGTTTTGTCAATGTAACTCCCTCGTGTATTTATGTAACGCTTATTGAAAATCCTATCAGTTATTATCTTATAAACTCGTGTACGTGATAAGTGATTGTAGAGTAAGTGTATACGGTTCTTGTCCGTCACTATCATTTTGGGGCTTGACAAATATTAATACCTTAATAATTTTGGGAAGAATTTTAAAAAGGTAAAAAATTTCTTTTTCTTAAATACAGATATATTTCTAAAAAATTTCTCATAAATTTATAATTTGATTATAGTCAATTGATTATTTAATTGTCTTTATAATTTGGTGAAAGACTCAAATAAAGTAACGATTATTTTTTTTAATAATTAAGAATTTTCTTATATTTATTCAGTTATTCCAGAACAATCGGAACTAAATATAAGCTTCTAGAAGAAAAACTAAATACATAGAAATACATACAAATTACGTAATCAAAATAGATGCCGAAAATTGTTTACCGGAAGAGTGGAGATTTGCCGTCGCTGGAGTAGTTGTCGCCATCTTCGTCAGAGGGGAAGATGAAAGAGCGAGATTTGTGGAAAATTTTATGATGGAAGAGGTCCACCACGTCATAGTTGTAAGAGGTTGTCCATTAATTGACACTTGGCGTGGTGGACCCCACATTAGCTTTTTAAAGCCAATAAAGTGTGAAAGGATGTGTCCAAAACACAAATAAAATAAATTTGAAATGTTAGTAGATGGTGGGGTCCACATGCATTCATTGTTATCCTTTGAAAGAAGACATTTCTTCAGAAACCAAACAAACACTTGAAAATTCATGCCTTGTTCTTTCTTTTTCTTTTAACTCAAAAGCCTTGTTAAAATCAAAACAGACCCACACCTTATTCTTCCTTTTTCTCAGACCCACGCCTTGTTCTTTCTTTTTTTTTTTTACTTAAAAGCCTTGTTAAAATCAAAAAGTTTATGTAGACCAAGTTAAGAAATTTCTTTAAAATTTTGATATTTAATATTAGTTAGTGTTGCTGCGGATTCAAAGAAAAACGAATTGAGATTCGAAGACGAAGAGAATATAGGAGAAAACCCCTTTCAATCTAATGTAAAAAAGGATAAAAATTGGGTGAAATCTCCAAGGATTTTCTTTTGCTTATTTAATCATCCATAATTTCAGGTATGAAGCTTTCTTCATTTTTTTATGAGATCTTTATGCTGTCTACACAACTAAATAAAATTTTTTATAAATACATGATAATTTAAATTTTAATATATTTTCTTTGCATGTTAATTGTAACATCAAAATACAAAAATAGTATTTATTTGCACTGATTTTATTGCTAAACTAAGAGCATATTATACAAAAAATCAAGTCCAAAATATAATCTCCTTCAAAAATAAAATTGAATTTCTTCTGAAATTTATTTATTTGATCCCTGACTCTGCATGCAAGCTTCAGATTGTAGATTCATATTTTGAGTCAAAAATTGACTGAAAATGCTGGGTGAATCTGCATGTAACTGCGTATTTGATTTTTAAAAAATAAATTAATAGTCATAAAAAAAATATATTAAAGTCTCTGTTAGTTATATTTAGAAACAGATTAGAAGAGAAATCAAACCTCAGAAATTAATTTCATGGACTGATGTTGTATTAGCTGTACCGAGGTTGATTGTGTGCCAAAAGCCAGTGCTGTATTCAAAGATTGATGATTCTGTGCTAGTACTGCTCTGTTTTTGAATGCCATCTGTGATGATTTTTTCTTTTTTTGCTCACCTTTTGGCTTCATTCTTCCATATCCATTTCCCTTTTTTTTTGTTTTATTGGATCCAAAATTTGATATGTACACCATATTACAGAAACAACAGAACTAAATCTGTGTTTATTTTTACCACAATCTCCATTATATATCTCACTTTAATGTTTACTAATCTCGATTCTTGCTAGATACAAATATTTTCTAGCAATTTTTTCGGAATCCTCATCATTTACAGCTAAAGTCATAACATCAAATGCCTGTTTCATTAAACCATTCAAATGAATTGCCATAGAGGATTTTACTGTTTTCTTCTTTGTGGTGTATTCCTCAAATTTGTCTCCATGCTTAACATTCTTGGACCATCTTTTCAAAATGTATTTCTAAGGAAGGTAAGAAAAATTCAAGTCAAAGAATAGAACTTTTAGTGCGTGACAACATAACCAACCCATGGACTCAAACATATGATAACTACAAATAATTGAATTTTCAAGGGAATCAAACTGGACAACTTCAGTTTGTCCATTTTCACCCTTTAAAATTGTATATTTGGTAGTATTGTCATTAGTTTCAGCACTGAGTGTTCTTTTGGTTGCCCTCTGCAAAAATTCATGTTGGAATTTTGTGTAAATTCTCCTAGTGTACACACTAGCAACATGTTTTAACATCCCACAATCTTCTATGGATATTTTAGGCATTCTTCGAGATTTATAATCCTCGGCTTCTTTAATATCTCGCATTTTAGTTGTTCGCTGCTCATAATGCTTTACAAACTCAGTTATACTCATTGCCTCGCATGTCATTTCTGTGAAGACCCTATTTGTGCTCTCACTTCTTTGAGTTGATTTGATGTCTGCCGAGAAAATTAAATAGCTAAATGCAGGACACCACTTTTTTCTCAAGTCATATAACTTTTGAAGCCAAGTATTACTCGCACGATCCCATTCACTTATCATTTTATGCCATACTAAATCAAATTCTAATTTCGAATTGCACCTCCACAAGAGTGTATCAAAATAGTGTCGAAATTCCGACTTAAAGTAAAGCTAGGGTATATTTTTTTTGAGCATTTCTATCAATATGCCATTTGCATAGTCGATGACATATGTTAGGAAAGACTCTTTAATTGCAAAGGCTATGGCAGGAGCTTAATCTGTAAAAATTGTCTTTGGTTTTTTTCCCTACATTGCCTTCAAAAATGCTTGAAATAACCAAACAAATGAACCACTGGTTTCATTGCATAAGAATGCACAACCAAAAAAGGTATTTTTCCAGTGGTTGTTCACACTAGCAAATGGAGCATAAATCATGTCATATCTATTTGTACAATAAGTAGTGTCAAAAATCATCACACCCCCAAAACACTCATAGTGCAATTTATATATACTATCTCTCCAAAAAAAAATTGCACAACCTACCATCTTCATCAACTTGAAAAGAATAGAAGAAGTTTGAGTTCTCTGATTGCAAATGCATAAAATGATTTATCAAAGTTTGAGCATCTCCACTACTAATCATATTTCTCTTATGTGCTTGAACAAAGTTATGAGCATCTTGTTCAATGAATCCTATATTTTCAACTCCACCCGCTTCATTCTGAAGATATCGAACAACTTTTTTTGTACGAATACCGGCATCAATCATAGAACCAAGAATATTTTTAGTAGCATTTGTAAGCCTACGACCAGAATGTATGAAATGTTTCAAATGATCTTCTATCATGGGATGACTATGCACATCATTAAATTCACAAACTTCCCATATTTTATTTGAAATTTTAAATTTTATACGAGCCATACAACCACATCTATATTCTAATCTTTGTCGCTTTCTTTCTTGAAAAGGAGAAAGTTTATCCGATTATCCTTCACAAGAACAAAGAAATAAACGTCTTGTTGTCTCTCCTTTTACATTATTAGTCTTTCCTCCCTTTCGAACACCAAAACCTCTTGCCACGACATATGAATTATATGCATTGTATGATTTCTCTTCCGAATTAAATTTCATGCCAATCTCAAAAACAAAGTTCTTGCTAGTGTTACAAATATTAGGCTCGTTAACGCTGAAATCTACAATAATAATTTTTAATTGTAAGTATCAAAATTAGAGATCTCTACACTTACATTACTTTCTTGGGCAGAGGAGTCTTTGCCTTTATCACCATGTGTATCTTCCATTTTTCTATTTCAAGCACAATCTGCATAAGACAAAATTTACAAAAATTATTTTTTATGTTGACAGGATCAATTGACCATGAAGATCATTCAATGAATGATACACAAGATATGGACACAATGAAAAGGAAATATTGAGAAGTGAATGATATATGTTAACATTAGATATTTGTATACGAAAATAAGTAATAGCATTACATATGCATATAAAATAAGGTGATTGTAAAAATATAAATAATAATGAGAGAAGGAAATGAAAAAATAAAGATCATAGATGAATACATCAAAAATATTTCTTCTAAGTTTTGCTTGAGTGAGAATGCTGTGAGAGCAATGAGTGTAAAACTACTTCAAAAGTTTTGCTTTAGTTAGTTTGGATGTAGTAGAAAGAAACTAATTAAGGAGGGAAAAAGGTATTATCTTTCGCTCCATATTTATTGTACTATATATAGTCTTAGTCTTTTATTCTATTGTATATCCAGTCTTTTGTCATTGTATTTAATATTAATTTCATTTCTTTTGCAAAGTATCAAGGTGGACCCCACTTTCCAAGTGTCAATCAATAAATGAATCCTCTTACAACTTGTGTTGGTTGGATCTCAACCATAGTAAAATTTTCCGAGATTTGTTAGTGTACAGGGGAACTTTGGATAGTTATTGTGCGTCTCTCTCTCTCTCTCGGGAAACTGTAGAGTGAGAGAATCGAAAAATAAGAGATCTCTGCCTCGTCACTTTATACTAAACTACATACAACCAAAACAAAAATGATTAACTCAATGTTTGTGGCAGAATCTTTGAAACTAGAGTCACAACCTTAGAAATTGCCGGCAAAATTCACTCTTTCGCGCCATGTTAGATGAGAATTGGAACCCACATTCTGATTTGGCAATCGCCGAACGCTTCATCGACAGAAATCCTGATTGTTTTGGTGTCCTTCTGGACTTACTCAGAACAGGTGAGCTTTATATTCATCCAAAGATCCATAAATGGCTCGTATACAAAGAGGCTGAATATTATGGCATTCTGGATCATGTCAGTTCTGCCGAGTGTGATACATTTGATGACAATAGGCCTCGGCTGGCAAAGTCCATAACCGGCTGGTCAGTAATGGATGGTGAGATCTCTCGGGCCATTCATGCCAACCCGAGTGGCTGGTGCTGTGTGGCTCATGGTAGTATGGTTCACGTGTACGACTGGATGCTAGAAGAACGCCCTACAATCAATCTCGATTACAATAAAGTGAACAATCTTTGTTGGATTGATTCCAAAAATATTGTGGTTAACACAGTTTATGGTGGCATAGGCCTATTCAATGCTTCCATAGGAAGCGTTATAGATTAGGTGCACTTGGTTTTAGGCCAGATAACAAGTTGTTCTCTGTTCTCCAGTTGTACTAGGAGTACTAGCGATCAACACAGGATCGGTGTTTGGGACCAAGTCACAGGTGAGCAGATAGATTTCCTAAATTGGGACACCATACAAGCATCCGAGCAATGCTGCCAGGCTGCAATGGCTACATGGTAACAACTGTTTGATGATTTTTAGTTTCCATCCAAGCAATGCCATCAGCTTAATTGATTTGCGGCAAAACAATGTGGTTTGGTCATGGTCCGATGAGAAAATGCATCTTAAAGATGCAATTGCGATAGAGGAGCGTAGTTCAATTTGTGTAGTAGATTGGAATGAGTGTCTCCGCTTCATGGATTTCAGGATTACTAATGTGCGTGTACATTGGAGAAATTCTACATAGCGTATTAGGCCTTTTTTCTTCTTGTGAGGGTGACAATTGCCTTCGTGATCTCAATTGGCCATTTTGTTATCCCAAGCTGGCATTTCACGAGGGGCAATTGTTCTTATCATTGAACGATACTATTTCAGTTTATTGTGGTTCTGATGGGTTCCAACATCACAGCTCCGACAGAGTCAAGGTGGTCCAATTTGGGATTTTTCAATTGGTGGCGACCGCCTCGTTGCCCAATTATATGAATTATATCCTAGTTTGATTTGGTTTTCTTCTTTTATCCCTATTGTCAATATGTTGTTATATACTAAAAGAAATCGATCAATACGAAACCAAATTTCCTCTTCACATCCATAGCGAAAGCTTATATAATCGAAAAGTTGATAAGAAATAACCGCGAAGTTGAGAAATCAATTCTTGATGGTGGACAGGTAGATGATGTACGTCTGTTCGATTTTTCCCCTCTCATTGGTTGAGGAAGTGAACTACTGTCTCCTTATATGGTCTTGGACGATGCTCACTTCATCACATAACTATTTAAGGTTGAGCTAGACCCGAGGTTCATTTTCTTAACAGTTTTAAACTGCTTATATGTTTTTACGGAATGTCTAGGGAAGTTCACAAGGTGTGGAGGGGGGGGGGGGGGGGGCAATGGGGGGGGGGTTTCACTAAGAATGTGATTTATACACACCTTGAAAGTTCGAACTCAGCTTTCAAAGTGTGTTAAAAGTAAATATTCACTAGACATGATGTTTTAAATACTTTTTTTGGCCACAATGCCTTTTTAAATATATTGTAACAATCCATATTTGTCGTACGTACACATGACATTACTATATAAACAAACGTTCAAACTTGAACTTAGTTAGTCATCAAGTAAATATTTATACTTTGAAAATACACATCTCGACAGTATTAAGGTTGCGGAGAAAAACGAATGAAAAATGTGTTAAAAACACACACTTTGACATTCTAGTGTAATTTTCCACCACAGAACCAAAGTGGGCGGTGGCCGACTGGTCCCATTATTATGAAATAAATGTTGCAGTCATATGGACATCCTTGTGCCACCTAGGATCTAACTATGCTAAAATGTAAAGCTACAGTACATAAACACCGCGAATCCTAAATCTAACGTCTCCTTCCACAATACAATTAGTATTATTTATTTTGTACAAAACAACAGTGTTTTGTAGTACCCAGCACCTATTCGCATGAAAAGACTAATGAGCCAAACTGTTGAATTATGAATGGTCGGTCGCAATGACAATGAAACTTAGGCCCCGTTTGACGGTGAAATCATTAATACTCATTACCGCACGCCCCTTTAGCCTACTCGAAACAGCTAATATAAACCCCTCCCCTTTACTCATTCTTCACTCATTCACTCGCCCCCATCAATTATAAAGAAAATCGGAATTGCGACAACTTTTTGTTGATCATTTATTAGGCTGTTGAGAGAGAGAAATGGAGCATAGAGAAGAGGATGTGAGATTGGGTGCTAACAAATACTCAGAGAGGCAAGCAATTGGGACAGCAGCACAAAGTCGAGAAAAGGATTACAAGGAGCCACCTCCAGCCCTCCTGTTTGAGCCAGGGGAGTTGATGTCCTGGTCCTTCTATCGTGCTGGAATTGCGGAGTTTGTTGCCACTTTCCTCTTCCTTTACATAACTGTTTTAACCGTCATGGGTGTCTCCAAATCTGAATCCAAATGTTCAACTGTTGGAATTCAAGGCATTGCTTGGGCTTTTGGTGGCATGATCTTTGCCTTAGTCTACTGTACTGCCGGCATTTCAGGTAGAATATTTTTTTTCGTTTTATATGGAGTAATACTTTTCCTGATGTTAGATAATTTCGTGTAGTGACTGTTCGTCGTTGTGCAGGGGGACACATAAATCCGGCAGTGACATTTGGACTGTTGTTGGCGAGGAAATTGTCATTGACAAGGGCATTGTTCTACATGGTGATGCAATGTCTTGGAGCCATCTGTGGTGCTGGTGTTGTCAAAGCGTTCGGAAAGACTCTTTACGAAACAAAGGGTGGTGGAGCCAACGTTGTAAATGTTGGTTACACCAAGGGCGATGGCCTGGGCGCTGAAATAATCGGAACCTTTGTTCTTGTATACACTGTTTTTTCTGCCACTGATGCCAAACGTAGCGCCCGAGATTCCCATGTACCCGTAAGTACGGCCCGGCATGTGCCTAGCAATAATAATATTGTTTAATATATTGGCGTCAAAATTAATTGGATTGTTATTCGTCTAATTAACACATAGATCTTGGCACCATTGCCAATTGGATTTGCGGTGTTCCTAGTGCACTTGGCTACAATTCCAATCACTGGAACTGGTATCAACCCAGCTAGGAGTCTTGGCGCTGCCATCATCTATAACAAGGAACCCGCATGGAATGACCACGTACGTATTTACCGACTTGGATAGTAACTTCTTATTGCATTGTTAAGTAATTTCATGTTATCAATGTATCAAAGTTAAATACAAAACATACTAGTTCTTGGTGGAATAAATTAAGCAATGAAACGACAAAACATGAACAACAGTTTTCTAACAATGTGACTATTTGTGATTGATACAGTGGATATTCTGGGTTGGACCATTCATTGGGGCAGCATTAGCAGCACTATACCACCAAGTTGTGATCAGGGCAATCCCATTCAAGTCCAAGTGATGTTTCTGAAAAAGTCATTTTCAACACACAATTTCTAAAGCTTCATGGAGATCAAAAGTCTCATTCCTTTTGCTTTTGCTTTTCCTTTTGCTTCCATATTGCCTTTTGTTTTATACCTATGTATTTTTAAGTTATATCTAAGTAGGGAAATGCATGTGAGTGCGGCATATATGTTCTTTATTTATGGACTTCTGTTTTTCATTCAAGTCCATAGAGAACAAACATGCTAATGAGCCCAATAAAAGGTCAATTTCTAAAGGGAAAAAGCATACTCTATGACACTTTTAAAACAAATAGCTCAAGTTTGATATCTTTTCAAAAAGTGATCAGGAGGGTACTATTTTCATTTTATAGTCATTCCCTAATTTGAACCATTTTGGTTCATGTAGTTCAGATACAGTTCATATACAACATTAATACAATTTTCCACTTGGGTCATTCGACCCTTTTAAAAATATTTTAGTTTTTTTTTTTGCTATAAATTTTTTAACTAAAAAAATATTCTATTTTTTTTATTGTTTAGAAATAACAAATAAATATAATTATATAAAAACGATATAATTATTTTATATAGAATATGTATCTATATAAGATATATATATATATATATATATATATATATATATATATATATATATATATATCAAATATGTATATCTATAAAATATATAGAAAGTGTATAGACTTGTTTTCAGTTACACTTATTTAATTTTTATCACAATACAATATAAATATGAAATAAATATGTAATAATTAAATAATCTATAAAATAATTTTTTTTATAATATGTCAAAATAGTTTAAGAGATGACATTTTTTATAATAGTTTTTATTTTGGAATGATTTTTGGCCAAACTTAGTTATTTTTTTTTATCAAAATATGAAATATGAAATAAATATAAATTAATTAATAATCTATAAAATAGATTTTTATGGTAAGATGTTGGTTCTCAAGACGTCATTTGTCATAACCTAAAGCTAGATAATTCTCTTTTATTATATAAAACTAGTTAATGTACGAGCTTTGCACGTGTATCTCGCGTTAATTAATAAAACTATATACAAAAATAATTAAATCAATTTTATGCATTATTCTCCCTTTTCTTTAGTCTTCTGTCAATAATGTAGAGATATGATACACAACTCTTCAATAGATATGCATACCTATTAAAATTTTGACACTTACTATTACACATTAAATATACGCCAAATTGAGGGCAAGTCTAGCCCCCTCCCCATCTGCTCTTTATTTTTTGCTAATACTACACAGTTCAAAATTTCAGGATAATTGAATAAAATATATATATATATGCCAGATTTGATAACAGAATGGTAAGTGCTCATTACGCCAAAAAAATGTACAAGATAGCTTAGATTAAACTCTCGACTTAAGGTATTGCTTGTTTCAATATGCTCCAAACTGATTTTTATGTTGCCTTAGTTATGTGTATTACATTGGTTATTTCATTCTTAGATATACGTAAACAAAAACTTCTTGCCTCTTCCCCACATATTTTTTCGTTCCTTAATACTCTTAATATTAAATATAGAATTTAATTTCTTTTCTTAGATTTATTTTGTCATGATTTTATCATATATTTTAGAATTATTTAAAGAAATTATTATATATTCAATGTTTTGAATATGGTAAAGTTCTAAAAATTTTACATTAGTATCTAAGTCATCTGAGAAAAGATTTAATAAATTAAAGTTTTGTGAAAATTAAAGCCCCAAGTATTAGAGAAACAATTAAAAGACTATGAAAAATCTATTTTGAAAGAGCAAAAAGGAAAAAACCTAAAAATTACTTGATATCAAAATATCATCATTCAAATTTTTAAAATTCTATAAATACGAACTTTGGAAAGTAATTGACACTATATTAATCATATTTCTTCATTGGCTTTTTATTTCACAAAGACTAAGCATGAAAAATACTACTACTACTTTTATAAAGTCCTAAATATTGAAGTAAGTTTACCTATGTAATCATTGATTTTATAAACCTCAAATTATATTAATCACAAATATTTCTAAATTTAATTTTTCTCCTTTATAGCATACGATAATTGTGTTAAAAGGGTTTATCAAAGAAAATTTTAAACAAAATAAAATAATAAGACACAATCAAATATAAATGCTGTAAAAATAAAATAAAATTTAAAGTGAGTCCTATATCTCCTAAAAATTCATAATATCAACCTATTTTGTAGTAGTTTCTTCACTTGTGGTAATATCACCGGTGGAGGTGAAAAGTTGAATGAAATAGGGGTGAAAGTCTTCTTCCTCCCAAAACACCAATCTATTTTGTACCTTTCTTCACTTGTTAAAGTCTACAAAGAAAATGATGATCCGAATGATGATTAAAGTCTCCGCATTATATCAAAACTTGAAAAAGTTTTTTTTTTTTTTTTTTTTTTTTTTTTTTTTTTTTTTTTT
>NC_061115.1:209669408-209766379 GCF_002878395.1 Capsicum annuum | reverse complement strand
ATATATATATATATATATATATATATTTATATATATTAGATAACATATGAATATCATTAAATTAATAAAAACAACAAAATTCTTCTATTCAAACTTCAAAGCAAAAATGACCATTCATAATGTGATAGTAGGGGTGACTCTACCTTCCAAAAAAAATAGACGGCCGTCTTAGGTCCCCAAATTTGAGGGACCTCATTTTTTACGATAATATATTATATATATATTTTTTAAAAAAATTAAATATTATTTATAGAAAAATTAAATTTGTTATATAAAAGAAAAGAATTATTAGAAGTTCATATATCTAGAGTATTATGTCTCAAGAGAGATTAAATGCATTAATTATATTATTACTTAAAAAAGAATAATTAGAAAAAGTCGATTATATAGATTTGAAAATAGAGTTAGTAAAAAAAAATTATTTTTTTTAAAAAAAATTTAAGGACTCCGTTTGATTTTTGCCTTAGGCCACCAATATGCTTGAGCTGTCCCTGTGTGATAGTTGAAAAAACTTGAAGAGAAAAAAAGAGGTATGTATAGTAGAGTTCATTACCCTTGGCCTAATGATTGAGAAACGCAAAGATACACCAACACATCACACCATCTTAGCTTGAAAATATTCCTTCTTGCCATTGGTAACTGTAAAGATAATACAAAATTAAGTATATGCCATAGTCATCTCCATTAACCTTGAGAATCTCACTGGCCACATATTTAGTGTCTTAAAATGAATACACGAGAGCTTTGTCAGCTTTCTAGAGAAAACAAGGAAAAAGAACAAGTAGAAAGACAATGAAAAGTGTGACAAGAGCATACAAATTTCTCATTATAAAGCTTACGTGCCTGTGCAACATAATTCTTCATCTTTCCAACATTAGTGTAGGAAATTCCAAGTAGTTGGCCTGGGAAATACAATAATCCATGAAAGTGCACAAGTCCAGGATAATCTTTAATGTCAAATCTCTATCAAAGTAAAAGTCAATCAATTAGAGACAAACATTATCTATTGCAATCGATATGTTTTGGTGAGAAGTAAGTTTTGAAAAAATGCAGAAGTTATCTCAAGCAAGTAACCAAGTATCTTTAATGTCAAATCCCTAAACGTATTTAAGAAAAAGTTTTAAAATTTACGCATTTCGGTGGAGTGGGGTGTAAAGAGTTTGTTCCGTAAAGACTCTCAGCTAAACAATCAACCCAATAGCAGCAACAAACAAAACCAAGAAAAATATTTGTCACGAGTTTCATTAATCAATACATGCTATAACCTCCCAAGTCTTTCCAGAGCTATAAATCGTATTGATGTGCCAAGTCTTGATGAGGAAACTAAAGGAGAACGCAACGCGAACAAGTTATTGATACATAATATGGATAAACACAAAACAACAACAATAATATACTCGATAAAATTTCACTGAAAAAGTTAAAGTGTGCCTAAACCTTATCACTACCTCGTGAAGGTAGGAAGGTTGTTACACATTATTAAAGGTAATATGACAAACATATACTTGACTTTGGCGGAGCTGTTGGAAATACTTTTTCCAACAATCTTTTTCAATCCCAAATTTATCATCTGAATCTTCCACGCCACTCTTGCAACAACTTGTGTGATTATACTGAATCTTCCACATCACACTTGCAACAAATTGTGTGATCATGCGTACATCACACTTGCAACAACTTGTGTGATCATGCGTTGGTAAAGGATCCAAAATTTCATAGTTGCTCGATTGATCATCCTCCTCCTCATTAACCTTTTGCTTTGTATCCAAATTCAAAACCAAATCCGGATCTGAATTCGATTCGCTCGAGAAATCAGAATCATCCATGTAGATTCCATCCTCAGCTAAAGCCTCGAAATCTGATTCGCTTGAGAAATTAGATTCCGATTCACTTGGCTGCGGCTGCCAAGTTCTGGTGGTGGCAAACCAGGATTATATTCATGATAAAATAAGATTAGCTTCAATATTTTAAATTATCATGCTTTTTATTTTCTAATTTCTACAGGCTTTAAATTATCAATAAGTTCTCCTAGCACGTATAATCTCTCTTTTATTGTCCGTTTACAAAAGAATCTCTTTTTTTCTTCTCCTTTTGAGATGGTCATAACATTATCCTACTTTACTAGTCTTTGAGGGTCCCTTCAAAGTTCATACTCAAAGCTCCAAGATCAAAGACAAACTTTCTCCAAACATAATTCATCACCACTATCTCATCCTTTTCAATGAAGCTCACCTTCAATGCCTCAAATACCTAAAACATGTTCATAAAATACATAACAAAAGATAAAATATCAAACAATCTTTTCGAACAATTATTGGTTATAAAACAACAATCAAGCAAACCATTTTGTTTGAAGTGAACAAACTTGGTGTGAGAGACACCATGCATTCATTTGTGAGAACGTTTGTAGTATTTTTTTTTTTTTTTTGGACTCTTTAATTATTATTATATTTTTGAAGACGCCTTTTTCGCATATAAAATGAAACGAAAACCTACCAACATTAATTGTCAAGTACCGTTAATTTAATATTTTAATTGAAAATGTCCTAAATTAATTTAAATGGTTATGTTTTGTTAAAATAGTATACTCCTACCCACAGAAAATTTGCACGTCTATAGACATTTAATTTCTTCTTTTTCATACATTTTTGTTAATTTTTATAAGGTTACTACATATTTTAGGAGTTCTTAAACTTTTAAAGTTTACTATATATCTTAATAGTTCTTAATTTTTTGGATTTTAATTTTGAATTCTTAAACTAATAAAAAAAGTATTAGTTGTCATCAATTCTAATGACTTCTAAAAAGAAAATATTTTACTATAAATATTTAATTATTTTCCAACTCTTAAATTTAGAAAAATAGTGAAAAGACAATTTTTTTTTAAAGCAAGATTTTTAATAAAGGCAAAAAGTTCAAACAATATTTCTAAGACCCTTCACACTTTTAATATAACTAGTTTAAACACATGTGTCTCTCACGTGTAATGTTTGATTATTTAAAATTAAATGATTTTATTTATTGCGAAGATTTTTAATGAAGTGTAAAGGTTTAAATCACTTTTTAAAAATTTTTCACATGTTAATATAATAATGTAAATAAAAATATATATTTTAATGTAAGCACATATTTGTTTTACTATCAGAAGTTTCAAGTCGTTGATGGATCATCACTTTTACATTTATCATGTAGTACCTCTTTTCATTGCTGTCGGAGGTTAAGATAGACGCATTAATTTGAACCATATTTATGACACGATTATTTTTCTTATATTTAAAATCTTTCATTATTTTTAAAGTTAAATCTTTATAAAATCATTGATTATATTGTTACTAGAAGTGGAAGGCCGTGTCAATACGCGCCCAACATAAAGAATATTTTCAGTATTTTAAAATTCACTAAACTCTTAACACGACATACAAATACTCGTGTTCAATGTTCACAACAAAGAAAGCTTCGAACTAAAGGTGTAAGAAGTCGAGATGTCCCGACTTTATGCCCCAAAACATAATCTTTCAGAGACAAAGCAGTTTATCACAATGCATACTACACCAACAAGAGCAATTTCAGGTTCCTGTTTCTTAGTTCTAGATTCTCCTGAGATTTTCTTCACTGCCATGTCCCCTTCATCTTGTTCAAACTCTCACTTTGTTTTGATATGAATGGCTAAAAGGAACACATAAAATTAAATAGATTAAAGCAAGATCAGAAAATCTGATTGTAAATGAAACTAACAACAATTTATCACATTTAGCTTTCAAAAATACAATCGAGCATCAAATTATAACTGTACATATTCAAAGATATTTGTTGCAAGCATGACCAATTATACAAGAGTTGATGAGATTCTCGTTGGATACTCAATTCTGTAGAAAATGTCGGAAAAGTGACAAGCAAAAAGTTACAATTACAAGATCTATAGATAATTTATTACAACATTCACCATAATGGAATAATGCTTTTAGTAGCAAATAAAAGATGTCCAATGCATTGCACATTGAAAGTGGGCAAAAATGAAAGTCTCCTCCTATTTTTTTGTAGATATAAAAGAGAATTTTTCACCACTATCCGCACTATTTGATGCAACAATATGCAAACCAGTGGTGCAACTATGATATTTATACATTTTAATTCAAAAATATAAAACATTAAATTAATCTTAAAATTTTATCTGTTTTCTGTGGGCATTTCGAAACTTCATCTTATGCAAATTTGAATAATCAAATGGCTAAACTATGGCCGCAATCTCTCTGCAGGCACTTCAACCAAAAATCTTTCTCTACAAACAAACTATACCACGAGTACTCAACCTTAATTCCCAAATTGATCATCAAATCTCAAAAAAAGTAAAAAATCAAACTTCCTTTTCATATGTATATTGATGTTTTCATAAACCAAAATTTTGTATCTTTTGAATCTTCTTTGTTCCTTTTCTCATTTCATCAGAAGAAAATCACTACCAAATCATAAACATCCAAAAAAATAGTTGTCCACAATCTCAAACCTCACACAATAATCTCGTCAGTTTTAGTTCATTTTTGAATAAAATTATCATAAATTTCTTTATCAAACTCATTTTCTAAGAGAGACAATAAATTAAAAGTGAGGGAAAGAATGATCTCAAATTCGAACTAATATGTAAATAAAAAGAATTGTCTTTTGAAAGCACATAATAAAAAAAAGAAAATTTTCAAAGAGAACTTGAAAAGGAGAATAAAAGGCAAGAGAACGGGGAGAAAACTCAAGTAAAACTTTAAGAGAAACATACCTATCTTGATTTTTTCTTGAAAGCAGTATAAGATCCAATGAGTAAAGTAGATTGTTCTAAATTTATGCTAAAATTTCAAAAATTTAAAGCTCCAACAAAGCTTTCATCTGGAGAAGATACATTTCAAATGGAATAAATGTTGAAAAGAGACATATTTCGATATATCTACACGTGGCTCTATAAAATGAACCAGCAAATAATTATTGTATTTTTGCTCCTATCACTTTAGCTGTATATTTTATGTTGCAGTTGGTACAATGTTATGAGAAATTCAAAGGAGTTACTAAAAGGAGGAAAAAAAATAAAACATATGAGCAAACCTGAAATTAATCAACAGAAAAATCAAAGAGAGCTGCCAACGAAACATTATCACCATGCTTCTTTCTTACACCACACACCTGCAGGAATATACAAATGAAAATTGTTGGCTAAAAAATGTAGCATAAGGCTAGGTATATAATTGAAATGACAACTTTTAATGCCACTAAGATCTTGAGCTCACCTCTTACTGACTTTCAGCAATTCGACTGTATTTTCTGTCATGAATGTAAAGATAACTTTCACTGTCAACGTGTTGAAGTCTGATCCTTTGGTAATTGGTCTTGCCTGCCTTTAGGTTTTCTACCTCCTCCAATCTCAAGAAAAATAGAGATTGATTTACTGAGTCATGACAATTAGTAAAGATCAACAAGAATGTTGATTAGGACAACCCAACCTCTAATAGTCTCCAGTATCAGACTTGTTATACCGAAGCAATACACCTGTCAAATCTCACCAATTACTTTCATCTCTGGGAACTTCTGAGTTCAACAACAACTGACCAAGGGATCAAAATATATCAAGCTACTGACTAATAGACATAAAAGGAAACTCTAAGATGTTTAAATTACCGCTAATCCCTCGCCAAAACAGTGAAACAAAAGGGGTTAAACATACTTCTATATCTAGGCATTATCACATCCCACCGTGTAAGTAAAACTTATTATTTTTATGCAAAAGAAATACTAACACATAGACTTTACCCTTATGTTTTACAACATTAGCGTCATACAGGGAATGACCATACTTTACCATTTCATTTCATTAGTATAAATGATTTTGAGCATCATGCAGTACAATACTGAATACACATGAAAATATACAGTCAAGTTCGTCCATAGCAGCTTCTCATAGCCCTAACTATAAATCCAGAACTCCAAGTATTTAGATTTCACGTAGTATCAATTAAGGTCCGCCAATGTGCCATTAGGATGGACTTTATAGAAATACTTCCAACGAAATAACCTTAAATCCACAACAGGCATCATCTATTTAGGGAGAGGAAATTTCCAGCCCACTAACCTTCAAATTGCCTCATGTGGGAGATGCAACCAAGTCGCTGTACCCATCTCCTTGTCCATTGTAACCTTATACGGTTCCACTCAAATAAGGTCACCTAGATTGGTGAATTAATCGAGGATATTCCTAACAACCTTATCAAAAGACGGCACAATTTAGGTAAACATAATCAAGTTTTCATACTTCAAAACTAATGTAAGAACAGAACAAGTAAAACAATCATCTAATATGCCAGTTGGTAGAATTATGTCCACCAGGAAAATCAATAACCAAGTCTGTTAGTTTTCATCTATCTTCATCATATTAAGCCAATTGGTTATGATCTTTGTATACACAATACATTCATGAGAAATACAAGTAACTAAAAAAGAGGATTTTTTAAAATCTATTCTTTGTATTCTTACCAAGTGATTTTGGAAGCCTGGTGTGTGCTCATGCTTTTTCCTAATTTCTGTCACTGCTATTTTGACATCTCTATAACTACAAATATGAACAAACAACAAAGCAATATTTTTATAGAGAACTCATCAATAAGGAAAAAACATTGATTAATCTATGTAGAAATTGGAAAACCCAGTGGGTCTTTTTCTTCGTCCATTAAAATCAAAAGCGAATAGAAATCTCAAGTAAGCAATCTAACTAAATTAACGCTTCTTCTTTAATTAGAATCAGAAAATCCTAAGCAAAACCTCAAACAAGCAGCTTACTCTAGATATTAAATTGGATCTTCTTCTTCCATTAAAATCAACAGTGAACAGAAATCCCAAGTGGGTAATCTAACCAAATTGGATTTTCTTCTTAAAAAAAATATCAAATAAAACCCCAAATAAGCAATTTAATTTATATATAAAATTAAATTTCATATGAAAGCTACTAACCAAAAACGTATCTTACAATTACATAACACAGAGTAGTCTGTATGCACGAAAGAACAAAATCTATATTACACACAATAAAAAACCACAGAAGGAGAAAAATTAAGAAGTCATTTGGAAAATACTACGTGTTTGTTTGGATTAAACATGACAGAGACGAAAGACTTGAGATTTCTTTTTTTTTTTTTTTTACAGAGAAATGTTAATTAATATTGAGGAGCTGCAAAAAGTTGGAAAAATGGCTACACATATTTGGTAGAAAATTTATCAATGTTAAGAAAGTTCCACGTGTTTGGTAGCAAATTTGTGATGAGTACACGTATAATGTTGTAATAGTAATAAATATCAGCAAGTGATTATCAACTTTTGAAGTGAATGACCAAATTATCCTTAGATAATAAATATCAGCAAGTGGTTAAAAACTTTTGAAATGAATGACCAAATTACCCTTAGATAAATTTGTTATGTCATTAGCCACCCATGTCGAAACTAGCTTCTCTATAGAAAAGAAATTATGTACTTAAAGCTTTTAAAATTTTGATACTTCCTCAATTTTTCTTATTTTAATAGTTTATATTTATTTTTAGATTTTCAAATCTTCTTAAAATTAAATTTAGTTGATTTAGAATTCTTAAACTAATGAAAAAAAGTATTAGTTGTCATTAATTCTGACGACTTCTAATAAAAAAACTTTTATTATAAATATATTTAATTAACTTTTACCTCTTAGTTATTAGAAAAAAATAGTGAAAAGATAATTTTATCTAAAGAAAAGACTTTTAATGAAGGACAAAAAGTACAAAAAATATTTCTAAGGCCCTTCACACTCTTTTTATATATTATAGATTATAGATTATAGATATATATATATATATATATATATATATATATATATATATATATATAAAATTAAATATATTATGAAAAAGAATATGTAATAAATAAATAATCTATAAAATATTTACTGTTGTAATATGTCAAAATAGTTTAAGAGATGACATCTTTTTCTTTTTCATAATAGTTTTTATTTTGGAATGACTTTTTGATTAAACATAGTTATTTTTTATCACAATATAAAATATGAAATAAATTTGAATTAATTAATAATCTATAAAATAGATTTTTATTGTAAGATATTAGTTCTCAACACACCACTTGTCATAACCTCATGCTAGACTATTCTCCTTTATTATATATAATAATATGAAATATAAATTAATTAATAATCTATAAAATAGATTTTTGTTGTAAGACGATAGTTCTCAAGACGCCACTTGTCATAACCTCATGCTAGACTATTCTCCATTATAATATATAATAATAATAATAATAATAATAATAATAATAATAATAATAATAATATGAAATATGAATTAATTAATAATCTATAAAATAGATTTTTGTTGTAAGATGTTAGTTCTCAAAACGCCACTTGTCATAAGTCACGTTAGACTATTCTCCTTTATTATATATAATAGTATATATAGAAATGAAATAAATATGGAATGAATATGAGATAATTAAATAACCTATAAAATAATTTTTGTTGTAATATGTTAAAATAGTTTAAAAGATGACATCTTTTTCATAATAGATTTTATTTTGAAATGACTTTTTGGTCAAACTTAGTTATTTTTTATCACAATGAAATGTGAGATAAATATGAATTAATTAATAATCTATAAAATAGATTTTTGTTGTAAGATGTTAGTTCACGCCACTTGTCATAACCTCATGCTAGAATATTCTCCTTTATTATATATATAAAAGATATGAAATATGAAATAAATATGAATTAATTAATAATCTATAAAATAGATAATTCTCAAGACGTCACTTGTCATAACCTCATGCTAGACTATTTTCCTTTATTAAATATATAGAAGATATGAAATGTAAGCTAAATATGAATTAATTAATAATCTATAAAATAGATTTTTTTTGTAATTCTCAAGACGCTCCTTGCCATAACATCATGCTAGAATATTCTCCTCTAGAATATTCTCCTTTATTACACCTCTAGACTTTGAACATCTCCATAGAACCTCCCAAGAAACTTTACTATACTCCTTTTCGAGGTCAATGAACACTATGTTTAAGTTTCTCTTCCTATCTCTATACTGCTTCATCAGTCTCCTTAAAAGATGCATCCTGACTTTGAGGATTCAAAAAATATCATTTTCTGAATCAACTAACATGTTCAAGTGCAGCTAGTCAAACATGTGAAAAGAATACCCATCTAGTGTTTATTTCCTATATTTTCCAATTATTAATAGTGTCACACAACAGAAGGAAACAAATCTATCATAACCCAATTAATCCCAATATCGATAATAATTTATCTTTTAAGAAACACTAATAGTTATATAAACTTAAAGGAAACTAATTAACCACAAAGAGTAACTAAAATCTCAATGTAGTGAAAAATTTGAACAACTGATATATTTCCACACATAATAATTTGTGTTTTAACGAACATCGACTGTTCTATGAACCTAAAGGAAACTAATAACAGTAACTAAAATCTCAATGTAGTGAAAAGTCTCAACGAATCATACATTTCCACACAAAATAATTTGTATTTTAACGAATGCTGACCATTCTAACACAAAGTAACGAATATCCTAAAATAGTGAAAAATCTCAACAACTTATTCATTTCCGCACACAATCATATACAAATTCCACTCTATTGGAATCCAATTAATCCCAATATCATAATAATTTGTCTTATAACGAACACTAACCCTTCTATAAACCTAAGGGAAACTAATTTACCAAACGAGTTACTAAAATCTTCAATTTAGTGAAAAATCTCAAACAACTGATATGTTTCCTTGCACAATCAAATACTAGTTCCACTCTGTTAGAATACTATGAATATTCTACATCATATGTAAATATAGTAGATAACTTGATTTACTCCTATTATAATAAAGTATTGATTTGTATTGATTTCCTTTCCTTTTTTTGGACAAGTAAACTTTGCTATTTAAACACAAATAGCTTGAGAGAATAGTCAAGGTGGGCTTTCTCTTTCAATTCACATGGTATAAGAGTCAACCCCATCTCAATTCTTTGTTCACTAATGTTGGACCCCGATTATATTATCCACGCTCCAGTTAACATGGTGTGAGCATGCAGGAAAGTGTTAGGAGTCCCACATTAGAAAAAGGGATAGGTAATTGATCTTCTTCTATGAACTTGGGCAATCATACCCTAATAAGCTAGCTTCTGAGCTGAGTTAGGCTCAAGATTCATGCTTTACATTCTAATCAATGACTACGTTTTGCCTACTTCTCCTTGTTCTTGGTTCCTCAAAATAGGGTGTCGATTAAAGTACTAAATTAGGTGACTCATGCCCAAAATATATATGTGTATTAGTGAATTCTTGAACCTTTACTGAAGTAGCAGTAGACTGGTAATTCGTCTCATTCCATCATCTCTTTCACAAATAGGCTTGCATTTCCCTTGTCTTTCATGATCAGTTCCTCCAGAACTTTGTTGAGTTCCATTACATCATTCAATTAGTCGTTTCTTAAAGGAACATTCCCAGAACCATGACCATGGACAACATCACACTTGATTTCAATTTTTGGAATATCTTGAGACATGTGACCGCGAATAGTTCCTCCGTTTAGTGTTGCCTGCTTCTTAGGGAAGAATTTTGAGATTGAGCAAGAATTTCGTCTATGTTTGAAGGATCAAAATCCGTCTCCATATACATGGCACCTAATCCAGAGACTTCATCAAATTTAGAGAACTTGTTCTCTATGTCCTCATTAATAAGAATAGCTACATTTTGATCTTTATGTGTTAATATTTGATCTACCAAAGTTATCTATTCTTAATTTTTAAGATGAGGATCCTCAAACCTATTTAGGTTAAGATCATCATCAAAATATAACACATCCAGTTCTAATATTACTGGTCAAGTAATGGAGTGATATGGTGCACGAGTAGCATCTTCTGATAGATTGACATTTGTAGACAAAAAGGTCTTTCTTATCCCCGTTTATAATGTTTTGCATTCTTGGAGAAAGTATTCAAATTGCTTTGAGTGTATTCAAACAACTCCAAGTAGAGGGTAGATGTTGACACCTAATTTTTGCCCTCCACAACCAAGTTTAATTTCGAGCTTCTTCGGTTTTAATAAAATCAAAATATTTATTTCGTCTGAATAGAAATTTTAAAAATATTCATCTGGGCAAGTTTGTCATTTTAAGTGACAATTATACATTATCGTATTCAATTATACAAAATTGTGTAATTTTGTTACTTAAATAACTATTTTATGGAATATCAGATTTTAATCAAGGATTATTTTAAAAATAAATTCAAATGGTTAAAATCTTGATTTAAATATGATTTATTCTAAAAATAATCTATTCGGAGAAATATCTATTCAATTTTATCGAATCAAGAAGCTCAGGATTAAATAAGGTGTTAACTCATATCGAATTTCAATTTTATTTAGTCAATTTATTAAATTTGACTCTAATTGAAATCAAATTGGCGCCAATTGTAATGCAATTGACCGATGAGATATTCAATTTGGTTAGAGTTTAAATAAGTTGCCTAAATTATAATCTTAATTCCCAATTACCTTTCTTAAGTGGGATTATTTTAATCCAATTAAATTTAATTAAGGTTATTTAATAACCCCAATTAGATTTAATTGGGTTATTAAATAATCCCAACATAACCTAATCAAAACCAAAATTAGCCTGTTCCCTTCACTAATTAATCCAACAACTCAGCAGTCCAATTACACCTACCAACCCAGGCCCAGAATCCCTTCGACCCGGCCCAGTCCCATAATCTTTATCCCCTTTTCTTCAAGAACCTACACATACAACCATCCAAGAACAAGAATACAACGTACAACAACAATTCCCAGCTTCGGTGAAATAACATTCAAACCCACCGACCCATTTGACCAAAATCCATCCAAATCAACCTATTTTCCCCCAATTCCCCTTATCTCAACCCAAATCCAACTCGTTTTCTGCTTTCTCTTCACAGTCACGTGCTTTCCCACACGATTTTGGTATGAAATCTTATATAAGAGGGTGAGGTGTTACCCCCAACATCCGAATTCTGTGATTTTTAGGATAACGCGTATGGATTCGTACCTGTTTGGCAAATTTTCGTTGGTTCTTGGGAAAATGATCCATTTCCCCCAATGGTTGTTGGCTATCTGTTGAAAATCCATTCAATAAAATCAATAGGGGTACAATTTGTGAGCATTCTCCTCTTTTGAATTCAAAACGAACCCTCAACCCTCCTTTTATAAATAGCTCTCTTTAGGGTCTGAAGGGGGGAATTTTTCTTTCTTGGGGGAATTTTTCTTTCTTTTGGGGACTGATCCTAGGCTTTTAGGTTGAAAATTAGGGTTTTGAAAAGGGGGAAATCTTCTGAGTAAGTTTCTGATTTCGAAAACAGAGAGGAAAAATTCTTGGATTTTTTTTTGAATTCAAGTTGAAAGTCTTACTTGAAAATCTGGGAGATTTCAAAATTTATAAGAGAAAAAATCAAAAGGACGCTCTGCTGGTGGTCGACGTCGCGAGATTCTGGTAGCGATAAGTTTGTTGATAACTCGTCGTCCCGTTTGCTGCCCTAGAGGAGTTCTAGGGTTGGAAAAATCTGAAGAAGGAAAAATCTTTTCTGAGCTTTCTGGGTTCGATTGAAGAAACTTCTCTTCGAAAACCTTCTAGTGGTAGTGGTTGAGCTTTTGTTATAGGTTCGAGTCCCGTTTGCTACTTTTAAAGAGGTAAATTCGCTCCTTCAACTTTTAATCTATTGTTTCCTTCTTCATCTCTCTTCTTTGTGGCAACAGTAGTTTAGTCGTAAGCATGAATGAGGTGGGATTTGTTGCTGTAGAAGCTGTTGAAGGCCTTAGGTTTTTCTTTTCTTTTTTTTCAAGTGATTATCGTTCGTGATGTTGAATATTCCTGCTTATGTTGAGTATCCTAACAGTGTTTAATTTCCTTGCTTTGGTTGTAATAAAAGTCTTAGCTTGCAAAAAATTGTTTAAAATTTGTTTAGCATGGTTTATTAGATTACATTTCGGATTTACCCCTAAGTGAGATTTGTTTGTACCTGTTTCCCTTGAAGCTATTTATTCCCAAATTTCTTTTTTTTTTTCCTCTTTTTCTCTCACAAACATCTAAAGCCATTATGTGCCATTTTCGAATCTGTGTGTTGTCTATTCGTTTTAATCACCACTATAATGATGTTAGCAAGGATTCATAAGGCGAGTCATTCACCGTAGGATTACTGTCTATCTGTCCGCAATCACTCACCATATGTAGCACAATTGTTGTAAAAAATATTTGCTTATTTTTGCTGCCTAGAATCAACCATGTTTATGCTTCTTTCTACCGGTCTCCATTATTTTATTTGCCAAACGAGGTCCTAATAAGTTTACCCCTTTTATCTCCGTCTATCCGCGTGCCCCTCTCATGTTTTGTCTCTATGATTATACGTAAAATGATGGTCCATTAGGGCCCCTAATTCGATATCCATGAGAAAAAATGGATTTATTCATGAAATAAAGTTGTGAGGTTGATGACATCTCAATGACCTTGGACACATGGTTTCAAATAACCAGTCAAAGAGAGATGGAAATCCAATTAGAGTCCCTTTATATGCTTAAATCCCTATGCTGAATCACTATATCATTTCCAAGTAAAATAATAAGATCTTGTGATGAATTAAATCTGGTAAAGGGAAGAATTTGTTCAAAATCTTTAATTTATTTTCGATCAGTTCAGGGATTGCCTGTATGAATTTAATTCAACCATGTTATCACTATATTGTCCGTTTAGGCGAAACCATGAGTTTATTTTAGCCTTCCGAAAACTCTAGCATTTTTTATTTTTTATTTTATGTTTTTGTTTTTTTTATGAAGTCTTACATCTTCAGATGTGCTACAAGAATATTTAGTCTATGATGCTCTTACCAGTTTATTTCATTTGGAGATTTAATGTAAAATTAAGAGGTGCATGTTCAGAGGATACTATAAGGGTGTTCTGATACGCTAATCCAAATTTGTTTGAAGTTTACTTGCTTGATTGATATCCCGCTTAGTTTACCTTACTATAGATCGGATTAGATTCATCGTAAAACTGCTAAGAGTATTCTATGACACTTATCTTCATTTGTTGGATTGGTTTTGCTATCAGTAGTTAACTTAGACAATATTTACAAGGTTAGTTAATTTTATATGTCTTCATTACACATGGTGATTCAGTATTTGTTTGAATATTGACATTAGGATGCATATTAATGGCTTGACTTTTATTTTGCATGTGGATGTGCTCGTGTCCTAGACAGGCCCTTTTCTCTTAGCATATGTATTATGGGCCATTGAGGCCTATCCTTCATAAGTCGATTTCGAAGGCCCTAAGGAGATAATCTCATAGTACATGACTCCGAAGAAGAAGAATAGATTAAAGTCCCATTCTTGAAGCGGCGACGAGACCCGTGTCTCCTTTATATTTATTTATTTGTCGTCGTTATTTATTTTTGTCATATTTATTTATTCCTTCAATTATTTATTTGGGCCTCGAATCCAAAGTTGTACTTAATACAGGTGAAGCGAGACTCGAGCTAAAAGGCTAAAAAACATAGAGTTAGGACAGGTGAAAACGGGTCGAAAACTCAACTAGATTAGGACAGGGTCGATGGTTTGAGATTAAAAGCCTAAATCATTACTTTACCATTTTCCCCCTTTCCCTTTCGTTTTTTTGTTTGCTTGTCTCTTTGCGAACCTAGTTAAATCCCTAACTAAGTCGCTAAAAAACTGATTTCGCGAAAACCTCTTCCTTTATCAATTTCTTTTTCAACAAATCAATGTTCCAAAGTTAATCAAAAGAATGTTTTCAAACAGATCAGATAACCGCAAGTTAGCGGACGTTTTAGGTGCCTAACACCTTCCTAAAACATTAATAGGAACCGCCTACTCAGAATCTCTAACTTAAACAATTTTCCTGTTTTAAATTGTCTAAGTATTGTACAAAGGTTTCTTAATTTCTTTTCAAAATTAAGTGATGACTCTCAAAAGTCAAAATTTCTCCATAAAATAGTAGACAGATTGTCGCAAAGAAATAAGAGAAAATGCAGCATGAAAATTGTTCCTTTAATCTGGGGGTAACTTTGCGCAGCATGAAAATTGTTCCTTTAATCTGGGAGTAACTTACAAAGTTATATCACCATAAGATTCATTTTGATTCGCATTAAAAAGTCCACAACTGTTCAACACCAGAGTCTCAAAAAAATAGTCGGGCACGTATTTTCATGGTTTTGCCTTCAAGAATTGTATTTAGGCTGAGATCTCCAGTATCTTTTGAGATAAGGGTCACTGTATACACCCTTTGCAAAAATTGAGCCACAACTCTTGTTCTAGAGGGTAATGTGTTAAACTCTATTGTTCCTTCTCGTGTACCAATAGTAATCTTATCGTCTTGATCCAGAAAACTCAGATCATGCATCAGTATCACAGCAGAACAATCAAACTCGAGAATATTGGGCAGCACAATATTCTCCACATTTAGTCCCTCATTGTACCATGTCGAAGGAGTTAAATCATCTCTATGCTTGAGAAGACATTGACTTTAGTGGAGAGGAAATGAACTTATTTGGTGAAGGCAAATTTTAGGCAACAAATCAAATGTAAATTCTTCATTATCAGGTAATCTTTCAATTTCAATTCCAAGATTATTCCCGGGTTAAGGGGAATGGTTATCACTGGTTCTGCATGATCCTCCTCTTGTGAGGAAGTTATCTTGATTTTTCCTAAAATGCAGTCTTCCTTATCTATGCTGCAGAGATTATCATATAATCCAGTTATTAAAGGCTCAAATAATATTCCATCTTTTCTAGTTTTCTTGTTTATTTTCCATATGTCCAAAGAACACTAAGGATCATTCTTTCTCAATGAACTAACATTGATGATGATTCTATAGTATGGTCCAATAATGAAATTAGAAGGCTACTAAAAGATGCCAGTTCATTCAAAGGCTGAGAAAGAATGATCCTTCGTGTTCTTTGGACATATGGAAAATAAACAAGAGACGTAGAAAATATGGAATGTTATTTGAGCCTTTAATAACTAGATTATATGACAATCTCTACAACATCAATAAGGAAGACTTCATTTTAGCAAAAATCAAGATGGCTTCCTCACAAGATGAGGATCATACAAAACTAGTGGTAACCATTCCCCTTTACCCAAGAATGATCTTGGAATTGAAATTGAAAGACTACCTGATAATCAAGAATTTGCATTTGATTTGTTGCCTAAAATTTGCCTTCACCAAATAAGTTTATTTTCTCTCCTCCAAAGTCAATGCCTTCTCAAGCATTGATATGATTTCACTTCTTCAACATGGTACAATGAGGGACTAAATGTGGAGAATACCGTGCTTCCTAATATTCTCGAGTTTGATAGTTTTGCTTGGATACTGATGCATGATCTGAGTTTTTAGGATCAAGACAATAGGACTACTATTGGTACACGAGGGGGAACTATAGAGTTTGACACATTACCCTCTAGAACAAGAGTTGTAGGACGTCAGCAGTAACCCTTATCTCAGAAGATATTGGAGATCTCAGCCTAAATACAATTCTTGAATGCAAAACCAAGAAAATATGGGTCCAACTGTTTTCTTGAGATATTGATATTGAACAATTGCGGACTTGTCAATGCGAATCAAAATGAATCTTATGGTGATATAACTTTGGAAGTTACTCCCAAATTAAAGAAACATTTTTCATGCTGTGTTTTCTCTTATTTCTCTTCCAATTCGCATGGAAAAGCCTGGTTAAGGCCCACAACATTGGAAGAGAAATTCAAAATCATTTTTCTGACTATTTTTCTTGGATGCCTGAATAGATTTCTATTTTTGAAGGTGTTCTGATCAAACCAAAACCACCACAAGAATCAGACTACCAAAGCGAGCAAAACCCTGACTGTTCCTCTACCACCAGCCATCCCACGCGCTGATCTGAGCTGTCATATTATGGTAGACATCTCTGCCTTTTTCCCGTGACTACCTAGTATTACATTTTTTTTCAAATTCCAATCAACTATTTGCTTCCAGATTCCTGCGGTTGCAAATTTTACAGATTCGGGTATCATCCATATATCCCTCAGATCGTATATTTTTTCTAGACCTATGGTTTCCAGCAACCCGAACCACTCTACCAGTGAACCCTTGATGGGTAGTACGAACTACTTCTCTTGATCTTCCTCTGTACAACTATAGTGCATCTGACGATAGTACCTTTGACCTCTTCCACCTTTATACGCCTACAATAACCATAACTATGTATCCTTTTAGAGTGCTAAAAATCCCCCAACACAATGCTAAAGTCCCTTTCATCACTCAAAAGTTTATAAAGTAATACTGTCATCTCTTCTGAGAACCTCTTCTACTAAAACTTTTTCATCCTCGTCCTACACACTTCACTTGGTCAAGGTATCGGGCCCTCCTCTACCTGTCCTTGGCAAGACTGAATATCTTTTTATCTCCACCTTTACCCTCTAACACCATGCACACGATTTCAAAGATGCATTTTTAGCCGTCGTAACCAGCAACTTAGTCGCATTCCGATCTATTTTATACTCTTTTCTATTCTTTTGCTTCTCCTCATCATCTTTATTTTATGCCCACTTCACCTAAGCCTCATTCTTCTCCTTCACCTTTCTTTTTACCTCTCTATTCCACCACCAGTCCCTAGATGCTTGGCAGAGTAACTTCTTGAGATACCCAATACCTCTAGCTATCTCTATGATGCAACTGACAGTCACATCCCACATACTATTTGTATCCCCTTTACTCTCTCACACTCTCTTAGCCATCAACTTTTCCCCTATCTCAAGAGCATTAGCCATCGTTAAGCTGCCCCATTTAATCCTCGACCAGTTATCCACACCCATTTTCTTACGCTCTTTTTTAATATTCAAGCCTATCATCAAAAGACTATGTTAGTTCAAATAATTCTCATTTGGTATAACCATACAGTCCTTACAAAGACCCCTATCAACCTTTCTATTGAGAAAAATGTTAATCTGAGTCTTAGATACTGAACTATGAAAGGTAACAAAGTGATCCTCCTTCTTAGAAAAGTATAAAGCTATCACCAAGGCTAAAGGCCCGAGAAAATTTAAAAGTAAGGCACCTCCTTTATTTCTGTCGCCAAAAGACTATGCAAATTGTCATAATCCCTCAGATATGACCTAATGACCCAATGGGATATCCCTTCCTAAGTAAACCTTTTCGGTGTTAGGTACACCTCTTACCACATCATCCAAAACCTCCAAAAAGCTCTTTATCTCTTCCTCGTTCAAGCCTACACGTGTTGCGTAAGCACTAACAACATTAAAAGTAAACCCTCTAATGACTAATTTAATCAACATCAGCTATCGTTAATGCTCCTAATCTCTACTATTTTCTCTTCAACAACTAAGATACCTACTCCAATCCTATTCCTTACACTTCCTGAGAACCACAACTTATACCCGTTAACTTCTTGCGTCTTAGTGTACCTACCCGTTTCATCTCCTGGACACAGGCTATACTAATCTGCCTTTTCCTAAGAATTCTCACTAGCTCTATAGACTTTTTCAATAAATTCCCAATGTTCCAAGACTATTCTCGACCTAAAGACTCCCTTAAGCCACTAACCCCTCCTACGTCTTGCCTTACCACTACCACCGCCCTTAACCCAAAAGCTGATCTCGACTCCAACTACAACCCTGACCTCGACCTCAACACCCAACCTCTACCCTGACCAAAGACATGACCTAATCTACCATTATGCACCAATGTTACTAAAGCAAATTTACATCAAATACAATAGGGGAGATGTTAATAAGAAACAAATAAATCAATGAATGGATATACCAAATATACCTAGATTGGGCAAATAATGTTCTGTACAACACCCCAATCAAGCAAGAGAGAATTGGCAGAACAATCAATGATAGAAATACAAATTCCACTTCAGAAAATCTACCAGAAAATAGAAAAAGATTAAAACAAATGTCAAATCCAGAACAACAATACTCAAATAGTAAGAAACAATAAACTGAACGATAGAGGAAAACTACAAGATGAAAATAATCTACAAGAATACACAAGACTAGAGGTACCTCCGATACCCTAACACTAAAAAAGAAACCTTTCCAGAATACACTACCAACAAAAACAAAATCAATAAAAATAAATAAATAAAGAACTAGCAACTAGACCAAATATACTAGTTCTAAATCAATGGCTATAAATTCTACGGAGATCTCCAATAAAGTTTAGAAAAAATAAAGATTCAAGGTTCAAGGATAGAAATCACCGAGATTACGCTAAGGGGGACTAGGTTTTCTTGCTTGATTTGTTGGTTCCGAAAAAAGTTGGTGCTGAAATTGATCGCCAGAAACTTATCGCTGCCATAGATATGCTGTTGTAGAATCTGGATCTGCTAAATACTTGTTCTCCCAGTAAACCCCAAAAAAATGGACCTACCTCTTGACCGTTGTCGAAGGTAAAGTCCCCGGCATGCACCAAAGAAGTTAGGCGGAGGTGGCTCGATCTTGGTGGAGAAGATGGTTGATGGCCAGAGGCGAGATAGATCTAGAAGAGAAAAAAGCCTAGAGAGAAAAGACAGAATCACATGTCGCCAAAACTAAGGTCGTCGGCACCGAAAATGATTTTAGCAGTGAAAGTTAAAGAGAGAAAGGTAAAATAGAACAATTAATAAAGGCTGATTTCTGCTAATTTGAATCCTTAAATAAGCATAAACCTAAAGAAAACTAATTTACCACAAAGAGTGACTAAAATTCCAATGTAATGAAAAACCTCAACACATATATTTCCTCACACAATCAAATGCCAATTCCACTCTATACATAATTTTACATCCAATGAATGCCAACATCAATAATAATTCTTCTTTTAAAGAACCTAACCATTCTATAAACCTAAAGGGGGACTTAATAGATCCATGGACAATGATGATGGTTATAGAAGCCCTAAAAAGACCATCAAAGTCCCAAGCCCAAATTGTTGGGATTCAATGTGGAATCAAAACATGCTTATTGCAGAAGAAGAGCCCAAGAACGAGTTCAAAAATTATGGAGAAGAATGGGCTAAGTGTTACACATATTTCATGATTAAAGTCCAAAATCAAATGGAAGAAGATTGGGCCCATATGGGTTTTTATTAAATTTGAAATTTTTTCCTTATTTCCTTATGAGAGAACTTTTAGTATTATTTTTACATGTTTTCCAAGTTTAAACTTTACTAGTTTAAAAGTTTCCTAGTTAGGTTTTCTATTTATTATTTTTATAAAAGTAGAATTCAAATCTCATTCTATTTGGGATAGGTTTTTCCTTATATATAGGTAGAATTTTGTTATTTTCAATTAGACAACATTATTATTAATTGAGAGTTTCTCTTATTTACACCTTTGTATGTGATTGTACTTGTGATTTATTATAAGAACAATTCTTTAGGAGTTAAGATTAATAATTCTTAACTTGATATATTTAGTTTCTACTAAAGTTAATTAAAGAAGATGATTAGTCTTATACTAATTATTATCTTTAATTTCTTCGAAATAGGGGTCTAGATCACTTTAGATATAAGTTCTTGAATTGACTCTATTAGTATCATATTAGTCTTATCCGCTTTTTGAATACTAAAATCAATTAGAAATCTTAGAACTTTATCACGAAATTGGGGATTTCTTCTCAAATTTCATCTATCTTTAATTTCTTGTCTTTAATCTTAGTATTTACGCTTTTACATTGTTTTCCTTTTTATTCGAGTAACTCGATTCTTATCAAAACTAGTTAGCTACAAAGATTAACTAAAATTGTCAATGTAGTCTAGATAACAATCTCTCCATTAGGGAAAACAATCAATCAAATCAACTATGCTCCCAACTCTCTGATTTCTGCTAATTTGAAACCTTAAATAAGCACAAACCTAAATGAAACTAATTTCCCGCAAAGTGAAACTAAAATCTCCAATGTAGACTAAACAACAATCTCTCTATTAGGTAAAACAATCAATAAAATTAACTAGTTGATTTCTGCTATTTTAAATCCTCAAATAAGCACAAACCCAAAGGAATCTAATTTACGACAAAGAGTAACTAAAAATCTCAATGTAGCGAAAAATCTCAACAATACATTCATTTTCTCGCACAATCAAATGCCAATTCCACTCTATTAACAATTTCACACCCAATTAATTCCAATATTATTAATAGTTTATCTTTGAACAAACCTAACCATTCTATAATCCTAAATGAAACAAATTAACAACGAAAATTACCAATGTAAAGAAAAATCTCAACAATGCATACATTTCCTCACACAATCCAATATTGATTCCACTCAATTCACAATTTAACACCCAATTAGCGCCAATATCAATAATAATTTACCTTTTAGAAACACTAATAGCTCCATAAAAAACTAAAGGACACTAGTTTACCATGAATATTATTGAAAAACAGGACACTAGTTTACCATGAATAGTATTGAAAAACCCCAATGTAGTCTATATAACAATCTGTCCTTTAGGGAAAACAATCAATCAAATCAACTATGCCTTGTTTCAAGCTAGCTGACTCATGCTAATTCAAATCCTCAAATAAGCATAAACCTAAATGAAACTAATTTACCCAAAGAGGAACTATAATCTCCAATGTAGCCAAAATAACACTCTCTATTAGGTCAAATAAAACAATCAATAAAATTAACTAGCTGATTTTTGCTAACTTGAATCCTTAAATAAGCATAAACCTAAAGGAATCTAATTTATCAGAAAGAGGAACAAAATATCAATGTAGTGAAAAACTTCAACAACGCATATATTTCCTCACATAATCAAGTACCAATTTCACTCTATTCACAATCTCACATCCACTTAATGCGAACATCCATAGTAATTCGTCTTTTAAAGAACCTATCCATTCTATAAACCTAAAAGGAAAACTAATTAACGACTAAAATCACCAATAGTGAAAGTCACAACGAATTGGAAAAGTCCACAAACAATCTCCCCATTAGGAAAAATAATTAATCAAATCAACTACGTCTCACTCCAAAACTAGCAGGATTCTGCCCAATTGAATCCCCAATATCAATTCCGCTCTATTCAAATCCAATTAATCCCAATATCAATAATAATTTTTTTAAACCTAAAGAAAACTAATTAACCACTAACAATAACTAAAATCTCAAAAAATCATACATTTCCCCCACATATAACAATTTGCGACCGTTGTATAAACATAAAGGAGACTAATTAACCACAAAGACTAACTAAAATTGCCAATGTAGAGAAAATCACACCAATTCTGAAAAAAAATATCAACACTCAAAACAAATTTGCTTGAAAAAAAATAATTGTGAGAAGTGAAAAATGCACAGCGGGAACGAAACTAATTAATGTTCGATAAAACTGAAAGGAAACTAATTAACCACAAGGAGTAACTACAAATCTCAATGTAGTGAAAAATCTCAAAAATGATACATTTCCGCATTCAATCAAATTCCAATCTCTACTCTATTCAAGTCCAATTAATCCCAATATCAATTACAATTTATCTTTTAACAAACCTAACCTATCTATAAACCTAAAGGAAACTAACTAACCACAAATAGCAACCAAAATTGCCAATGTGGCGAAAAATGTCAACTATAAGAAAAAATCAACACACCAAAAAAAATTATTACGAGCAAAAAATAGCAACGGGTGAAAAATGTGTACTGGTACGGAGCCAACAAGGTGAATCATAGGGAAATTGGTGTATGACTCATCCATCTGAGTGTGTAATAAAAGACAAATAGAAAAGGGATCAAGGAGGAATTGGTTGTTTTCGGTACGAACAACAAAATTTTCCCTTTGTAATTATTTAATGAAGAAGTTTTTTTGATTAACCAAAACTTACCATTCTATAGACCTAAAGGAAACTAATTAACCACAAAGAGTAACTAAATTCACCAATGTAGTCTAAATCTCAGTGATTTAGGTAAAACAATCAATCAAATCCACCATGCCTCACTCCAACCTAGCTGAGTTCTGTTAATTTGAATCCTCAAATAGGCATAAACCTAAAGAAAACTAATTACATTTCCATACACAATCAAATACCAATTCTACTTTATTAGAATTCAATTATTTTGAATATCAATAATATTTTGTATTTAACCAACACTTACCATTCTATAAACCTAAAAGAAACTAATTGTCCACTAAGACTAACTAAAATCTCAACAAATCATACATTTCCTGTAAGACCCCACTAATCCTAGTCGTTTCAGTCTTTTATAGTATGCCAAAACAAGTCTCATACATAGAAAATTCCAGCTAAGTATGAGCACTTAGTCATATTTTTGGTCTTGAGATTTCAATGATTTTATTTTTGACCCTTAAGACCTTAAAATACCAATTTTTGAGTCGATTCATGATTAGGGAGGTCAATGGGTGTTCTCGAGCGAGTTTTGGATATTTCGGAACTCGTTAGAAACTTGTTTGGATGTTGAAAATAGTGAATCGACGCGAATTTGACGCGTCATCCATTGCGTCGACCAACTTTTTTTCCCTACATCAGATGTAAATTCTAGAGAACCAACACAAACTCGATGCGGCACATCGAGATCGCATTAGTACAATCGACGCGGCGCGTCGAATTGCGCTTTGCTGAGCGTATTTTTATTTCAGTCATTAAAGATCCACGTCCAAAGAGGTAATTAAGTCAATTTCACCCACTCTTATTCCTCCCAAACATAAGATCAAAGCCTATTCTAACCACATTAGTCTTCTTTTCATAAATTCCTCTCAAATTAAAAATCCTAAGCTTCAAAACTCAACCCTGAGAATTCCAAGATTTCCACCATTATTTTTCTAAATTGGTTTAAGATTCAAGGTTTCCAAGTCAAGAGCTTCAAGAATCCTTCTTCAAGAACACAAATAGAGTCTCAAAAGAAAACTTGTTCATCTAGTTTATCATCCAAGGTATGTGGAGTTTGAATAAGGAAAATCCTTTCATCCTTGTGCCCAAAATTATATTTTTCAACAAATTTCTTATGATTTTAAGTTAGGGTTTACATCCAAAGTATCTTATTGATGATTTTGAGTATGATATGATTGAATTATGGAATCCTATATTCATTTTGAGTTTAAGAATGTTCTTTTGCGGTTTTGAATACCATGAGCATAATTTGAGATATTGTTTACAACTTTTCCATTGAATTGAGCAAGAGATTGTGATTTGAAGTTACTATATTGATATTATTGATGAATTTCAAGAAGCTTATAAAGCATGATTTTTCGTCATGCTTTTACATGAGTTTGATATATTGATATTCAATTATATAAATAGTATTTGATTTGATTTTTTGATCCTCTGAATGAGTTTTGGAATCCACTTTGCACATTTAATTCCAATAAATGCATAATTGGTTTCATAGTAAACCCTTATGCAAGTCTTAATGTGGATTTCCACAAAATGAGCGCAGCAAATTAAAAGGAGTAGTATTTAGCACTGAGTTGGGTATGATTACAAGGTCCCATATCCCTGAACTACGTGCCACCATAGGATTGAGAATTTAAGTGCCCATAGAGGTAGAGTTATGATCACTTGAGTTAAGTTTATACTCCCTGGCAATAGTATGACACCTCTTCCCAACGTGAGATCTCTTTCTTAGGAAGACGAGATGTTGGATTCCATATAGCTCGCATGGTTTATGTATTTTAAGAGAACCTCCCTTGCAGTATAGTTTTAAAGTATTTTTCCTAATGAGAAGAGTCTTACAGAAAAGATTTTTAGAAAAACTAAGTGAAAAGGGCTCACAAGTTTTGCTCAGATCATGTTCTAAAGAAAGATAGTAGCTTCAAATTTTAGCTTTCAGATTTCATATTCAAGAGTGAGTCCTTCTTACACTTAGACAGTGTGTTTTAAAAAAATAATACAAGTATAGCTTTTAGAACTAAATGATATGGCTCTCGAGAATTATTAAGTATGAATTGCTTTTATTGCTTCAAATTTCAGCCTTTTGGATATTTTTTCCTATGTGAGTCATTTTCATTTAGCATGCATTGTTTTTATAAACCATGATGACGAGATAATATTTTACTTATGCATATCATCCCCCATATACTCAGCACATCCTTAAAGTACGGATTCACATATATGTCTATGCGCTACATTGTCTCATAATGTAGGTTCAGGTGCTCAGTCGCTACAACGAGAGTGATTTTCAAGCATTTCTATACACACTCTTACAGTTGTGAGTCCTCATGGTTCGAGGACCTATTCCTGCAGATTTTCAGCTTTTGTAGTAATTGAGTTATTGCTTTCAGATTAGTTCGAGTCAGTCAGGGGTCAGTCCCTACAGCTCTCTAGTACTTTTAGTAGTAGAGGCTTGTCAGACTATTAGTTGGATATCCAGATTTTTCAGTTATTGTTATTTAGATAGTGTTTTGAATTTATTTAAGTTCAGATTTGATATACTAAAGTGCGATTGCTTGAGTAGTTTATCCCGAAGTAAGCTCCAGACTTAGTAGCAGACTCAAAAGGTTAGATTGGGATTACTCGTAGCCCTGTGCATCGTGTGACGCCTTGGGATGAGATTTTGGGGCATTATAAACTTGGTATCAGAGCCTAAGGTTTGAGGAGTCCTAGGGATTCAGACAAGCCACGTTACGTAGAATCTTGATCATCGGTGTGAAGCACGCCACATCTATGAGCAAGAGGCTACGAAGCATTTTAGGAAGGTTCTTTTTTTCTTTCATAATCCATTGTGCTTACAGTTGTCTCTATCTGCTATTAATTCATGCTATTTTATGACAGAATATGCCTCGTTGCAGAGCTAATGGCTGTAGAAATGATAATCAGCCACCTTAGCCTATTGATCCTTTGAATGAGACTGTGTCAGATGTGGAGTTTTGGGTTGCTTTTCAGGTGCTAGACCAAGCTGTAACAGTAAATATTCAGGGTAATCGTCAGGCTATAGCCCCACCTCTACAAAATGGAGACTTAGCCACAGCCAGAATCAAATATTTTATGAGAATGAGTCCGCCAGAATTCTTTGGGCCGAAGGCAGGTGAGGACCCACAGCTTTATCTAGATGAGGTAAAGAAAATCACCCAAATTATTCATGTTTTGGAAGAGAAAAGTATAGATTGTCATCCTATAGGCTAAAGGATATTTCTTATGATTAGGTAGTGATGTGGAAGAAGAGTATAGGGAAGGATGCAGCTCTCATGACTTGGCAGGTGTTTCAGGATGCATTCCTAGACAAGTTCTTCCCACTTGAGATGAGGAAAGCTAAGATAGAAGAGTTTATGAACCTGAGGCGGGGCTCTATGACAGTGAAAAAGTAGTACCTCAAGTTCAACCAGTTGTCTGCCCTGCGCAGATGGCTGACCCTAGGTCAAGCATAAGTAAGTTTGTGACTGGTGTGTCTGGGTTGGTGGTTAAGGAGTGTAGGAATGCTATGCTTAATAAAGACATAGTCTTTCTAGATTGATAATGCATGCTCTGTAGATTAAGGCAGAGAAGATAAAGGAGTGAGAGAGGGTAAGTAACAGGGATAGGTCAGGGTAGTTTAATTATGGTCAGAACAAGTCTGTAGGAGAAAATCGTTCATAGTATCAGAATCGGTCATCTATGCCCGCACCTTCTTCAGCTAGTGCTCCTACACCCAGGAATAGGCAGGAATAATGGGGTAAGTTTTCTATGTCCAGATCTCAGAATAGTATGAGCAAAATACCTTGTTACCCTTCTTGTGCTAAGTGTGGTAGGGACTATCCCGGCGAGTGCTTGGCTGGATAAAAGGGTTGTTTTATTTGTGGCAAGACAGGTTATGTAATTAAAGAGCGCCCATATGCTAAGTAGGGAAATAGAGGTGATCATCCCCAGACTCAGGCAAATAGTGCATTGACTCCTCTAGGTCGCCCAACTTCCCCTTAGGACACATCATCTAGTACTGGTGAAGGTCAGCGCCAAAACTGATTTTATGCTTTACCATCCCACCAGGAGCAGAAAGATTCACTGATGTTGTTGTTAGTATGCTTCGTATCTTTCATTTTGATGTTTATGTGTTGTTAGACCCTGGGTTAAGTTTCTCTTATGTGACCCCATTAGTTGCTGTGAATTTTGAGATAAGTTCTAAAAAGATCCTTGAGCCCTTCTTGGTTTCCACTCTAGTAGGTGAGTCAGTTGTTGCCAAATAGATTTATAAAAAGTGTCCTATCACTGTTCTTCATAGAGTCATGTTAGCAGACTTGATAGATTTGGACATGGTTGATTTTGACCTTATTCTTGGTATGGATTGGCTCCATTCCTATTATGCAACCATAGATTATCGCACCCGAGTGATGAAGTTTCAGTTTCTAAATGAGCCTGTCTTTGAGTGGTCAGGTAATTCAGTATCTCCCAAGAGTCATTTCATATCTTATCTTAGAGCCAGAAAGCTAATCTCTAAAGGGTGTATCTATCATCTAGTTTGAGTCAAGGATACTAAGTCTGAGACTCTCCTAGTTCAGTCAGTCAGTATAGTTAATCAATTTTCGGATGTCTTTCCCAAAGATCTACCAGGGGTACCTCCCGATTGGGAAATAGAATTCAAAATTGACCTTTTACCTAATACTCAGCCTATTTCCATTCCTCCATATCGTATGGCACTCGTAGAGCTTAAGGAATTGAAAGAGCAAGGCTTCATAAGGCCCAGTATTTCTCCATGCGTAATTTCTGTCCTATTCGTGAAAAAGAAGAATGGTTCTTTGCGAATGTGCATTGACTATCATCAGCTAAATAAGGTCACAATCAAGAATAAATATCCCCTTCCTAGAATGGATGACTTTTTTGATCAATTACAAGGTGCAAGTTATTTCTCAAAGATAAACCTTAGATTCGGCTATCATCAACTTAAAGTAAGGGAATGTCATATTCCGAAGACAGCCTTCAGGACCCGTTATGGTCATTTTGAGTTTCTAGTCATGTCTTTCGGGTTAACCAATGCTCCAGCATCCTTCATGGACCTCATAAATCAAGTGTTCAGACAGTACCTAGATATGTTTGTCATAGTATTTATAGATGATATCCTTATGTACTCTCGTAGTGAGAATGATCATGAAGACCATTTGCGGATTATGCTACAGAGTTTTAGGTATCATTAATTATTCGCCAAATTTAGCAAGTGTGAATTTTATTTAAGGTCAGTAGCCTTTCTTGGTCATATTATTTCTGTCGATGGCGTTAAGGTCGATCCCCAAAAGACAGAAGCTGTAAGAAATTATCCTAGACCTATTTCTCCATCATACATTAAGATTTTCTTAGGTTTATTGGGTTATTACCACCGTTTTGTTAAATGTTTCTCATCTAATGCGTCTCCTATCTCTAGATTGACCCAAAAGAAAGTTAATTTTCAGTGGTCAGATTCCTGCAAGAAGAGTTTTCAGGAGTTGAAGACTCGACTCACTTCAGCCTCAGTCTTAGCATTACTGGATGGTACAGATAATTTTGTTGTGTATTGTGATGTCTCTAGAGTTGTTTTGGGTTGTGTGATGATACAGAGAGGTAAGGTCACAGCCTATGCCTCTAGATATTTAAAGCCTCATGAAAAGAATTTCCCAACTCATGATCTGGAATTAGTTGTTGTAGTGTTTGCTTTGAAAAAATCTAGAGACACTATTTTTATGGTGTTCATGTTGATGTATTCACGGATCACAAAATCCTGTAGTATGAGTTTACCCAGAGAGAGTTGAATCTTCGTTAGAGAAGTAGTTAGAACTGCTGAAAGATTATGACATGAGTGGGTTGTATCATCCGAGAAAGGCCAATGTAGTGGAAGACGCCCTTAGTAGATTATCCATGGGCAGTGTCACTTATGTGGAGAATGATAAGAAGGATTTAGCTCAAGAAGTTCATTGTTTTCCTAGGTTGGGTGTTAGATTGATTGATTTGACTGAGGGTAGTGTTTGGGTTTGGAATAGTGCAGAATTTTCTCTAGTTTCTAAGGTAAAGGAGAAGCAGGACCAGGATCCCATCTTAGTTCAGTTGAAGGAGTCCGTTAAAGACCAAAAGGTAGAGGTTTTCTCCCAAGGGGGAGATGGTGTGCTGAGATACCAAAGTAGGCTGTGTGTACCATGTGTAGATAATTTGAGATAGAGGGTTATGGCTGAGGTGCATGGCGCACGATATTCTATTCACCCTGGTGCTACCAAGATGTATTGAGACTTTCGGGAAATCTATTGGTGAAGTGGTATGAAGAGAGATATAGCAGAATTTGTAGCCAAGTGTGCAACTTGTCAATAGGTTAAAGTAGAGCACCAAATACCTAGTGGTATTTTGCAAAAGTTCAGTATTCCTACTTGGAAGTAGGAAGAGGTGAATATGGATTTTATGAATGGTTTACCCCATTCGCATCGATATCATGATTTGATTTGGGTTATTTTTATAGGTTGACTAAGTTAGCGCATTTCTTGCCAGTTCACACGTCATACACAGTAGAGGATTATGCTAAGCTGTATATTCGAGAGTTAGTCAGATTTCATGGAGTTACCTTGTCTATCATCTCAAATAGGGTACTCAGCTTACTTCACAATTTTGGAAAGCTTTTCAGAAGGGTCTTGGTACCCAATTTCATCTCAGTTCTGCTTTTCATCCGTAGATAGATAGGTAGGTAGAAAGAACCATCCAAACTCTAGAAGATATGTTGAGGGCATGTGCTCTTGATTTCAAGGGTAGTTGGGATGAGCATTTTCCATTGATTGAGTTCACTTATAACAACAGTTATCATTTTAGCATTCAAATGGCCTCGTTTGAAGCTCTTTATGGGAAGAGATGTTGATCACCTATCGGTTGGTTTGAAATTGGTGAGGCTGCCTTGCTTGGACCTGATAAAGTGTTTGAAGCTATGGAGAAAGTTAAGTTGATCAGTGAAAGATTGAAAACAACCCAGAGTCGAAAGAAATCATATGCGGATGTGAGAAGAAAGGACCTCGAGTTTGAGGTTGGTGATTTAGTATATTTGAAGACTTTATCCATGAAAGGGGTGAAGAGATTTGGTAAGAAGGGGAAACTTAGTCCCCGGTATGTTGGCTCATTCAGAATTTTGAGTCGTGTTGGGAAAGTAGCTTATGAGCTTGAGTTGCCCGTAGACCTGTCAGCCGTTCATCCTGTATTCCACGTCTCTATGCTTAAGAAGTGCATCGGTAACTCCACCATTGTAGTTCCCTTAGACAACTCAGAAATTCAGAATAGTCTTTCTTATGAAGAGGTTCCAGTTGGGATTTTAGATCACCAGATCCATAGACTAAGGAATGAAGAAGTTCCCTTGATCAAAGTCCTTTGGCGGAACTAGTTTGTTGAGGGTGCCACTTGGGAAGAAGAAGTAGATTTGCAAGCCAAGTACCCTCACCTCTTCTCTGCAAATTCAAAAGTAGACAAAGGTAATACTCTTTCTTAATTTCATTCCTTTCTAACCATAGATTCAGCTAGATAGTCGTCCTCATTATTAATTCATGCACTCGCAGATTAACTCAGAAGCTCAGAATAATTTAGATTCAGTTTCGAAATTCATTTCAGTTATGTGTGTTATTATATATCTTCAGATTCATCAGTATTCTTAGGCTAACTAGCAATATTCGAGGACGATTGTTTCCAAGGGGGAGATATTGTAAGACCCCACAAATCCTAGTCGTTTCAGTCTTATATAGTATGCCAAAAGAAGTCCCAAACTTAGAAAATTCCAGCTAAGTACGAGCACTTAGTCACATTTTAGGCCTTGAGAGTTCAATGATTTTATTTTCGACCCTTCAGACCTTAAAATACCAATTTTTGAGTTGAATCATGATCAGGGAGGTCAATGGGTGTTCTTGGGCGAGTTTTAGATTTTTCGAACCTCGTTAGAAGCTTGTTTGGATGTTGAAAATAGCAACGCAAATTTGATGCGTCGCGTCATCCATCGCGTCGACCAACTTTTTTTCCCTACATCAGATGCAAATTCCAATGAATCAACGCAAACTCAATGCGGCGCATCGAGATCACATCAGTACCATCGACGCAACGCGTCGAACTGCGCTTTGCTGGGCATATTTTTACTTTAGTCATTGAAGATCTGCGTCCAAAGAGGTAATTAAGTCAATTTCCCTCACTCTTATTCTGCCTAAATACAAGATCAAAGCCTATTCTAACCACATTAGGCTTATTTTTATCAATTCCTCTCAAATTAAAAACCCTAAGCTTCAAAACTCAACCCCAAGAATTCTAAGAGTTTCACCATTATTTTTCTAAATTGGTTTAAGATTCAAGGTTTCCAAGTCAAGAGCTTCAAGTATCCTCCTTCAAGAACACAAATAGATTCTCAAAAGCAAACTTGTTCATCTAGTTCATCATCCAAGGTATGTGTGTTTGAATAAGGACAACCCTTTCGTTCTTGTGCCCAAAATTATGTTTTTCAACAAATTTCTTATGATTTTATGTTAGGGTTTTCACCCAAACTATCTTATTGGTGATTTTAAGTATGATATGATTGAATTATGGAATCCCATGTCTATTTTGAGTTAAAGAGTGCTCTTTTATAGTTTTGAATACCATGAGCATGATTTGAGATATTGTTTACAGCCTTTCCATTGAATTGAGATGAGATTGTGATTTGAAGTTATTACATTGATATTATTGATGAATTTCAAGAATCTTGTAGAGCATGATTTTTTTCATGCATTTACATGAGTTTGATATATTGATATTCAATTATATAAATAGTATTTAATTTGATCTTTTGATCCTCCGAATGAGTTTTGGAATCCAATTTACACATTTAATTTTGATAAATGCATAACTGGTTTCATAGTAAACCCTTATGCAAATTTTAATGTGGATTTCCATGAAATGAGCTTAGCAAATTAAAGGGAGTAGTTGTAACGCCCCAAATCTGGTACTCGAAATGCCACACGGTGCTCATGACCCCAAAGGAACATAAGCTAACCCATGACTGATCTGATATCTGTACCTGTACACTACATAATATACTGTATAAATACAGAAATAAAGGCTGAAAGGCCATAAGGTTCAAAGATCAGATAAAACATAACATCTGGAGATATGGTATATCAATATCAAAATAACTAAAATAACTGTCTGAACATGCTAGTCTGAAAACCTCTAAACCGTCTGAATAAGGAGTTGATGGGACATGTCCCCAACTAAATCCAACTACTGAAATAAAATACGTAATGACATAATAAAGTATGATCATGTCCTCGAAGGATGAGGACTCACTACTAACTCTGACTGCTGAGATTGAAATGCTATTATTGCTTTAGAGCTCGTGCTTCTGAACCTATGGTATAAAACACCATAGCGCAAGTGCTTCAGTACGATTGAATGTAATGGTATGTAAGTGAGGTAGGCTGAATACAAGGGGTTTATATGCATGAACAATACTAACTAACCGAATAGCATGAACGTGAGAATACATATATGGCTACATAAACTGTAACTAAGATCATGGAATCACCGAATCTGAATACTGATAACATAAGTGTTGATAACTGATACTGAATGACTGTATCTGATAGTCTAGATTCTGATGGAACTAGCTGAGTCCGTAATGTTCTGAGTTGACAATATCTGACAGTCCTGAATTCTGTAGAACTATCTAAGTTCTATTACTGTGGTTGAGACTGAAACTGTAACTGTGGGAAGTAGTCATCTAACTGACATGCCCCAAATAAAGCATTATAGCTGAGTTGGGGTCCAATCTACAACCCCAATTGGAAGGATGTCAATACCGCACCACTGGTAGGACAAGCTATAAGTGATCCCTTATCTAACAGGTACTCTAAAGAGAATAGTGGGACCTTCATCTAATAGGTTAATCCACCTCATCATCCCTTATCTAACAGGTTAGATGTCTCAACCTATGTTGGCTACGTAGTTCTAGAGCACAAGGATTGTTTCTAAGAATCACACCCGCTACTCACAGGTGAGTTCCATCCTTGGGCTCACTCAGTGCTGAATCCTACTCCCATCTGATTGGACACTGAATTAATTATACTAAAATGACTAGAATGAGTTTACTGAATTTCGTTAACTGACGGAGTATCACTGAGATTTGATAACTGACTGAGATTACTGAGTTTTCCTGAGTTATGACTGACTAAATTCTACTGAACATGGCTTGACTGAGAGTATTTTGTAAACATGATACTGGCTCTAGGCACACATTTAAATTGTCGGGTACAAGTACCCCCAGGACCCGATAGCATAAAACTGACAAGATATGACACATGACCATAGTGAACAATTCATAGTACAATCATTGGGGATATTCATGAAGTATTTGCATGCCACAAGCTTACACATAAATAGAAGTGCATGTAAACATGTCATAATTTCATAAGCCTAATCTCATGAGCATTACATCAATCTATCACAAAGCATAACAATAACATGGGAGTTATTTGAACTTGAGAGTGAAACATAGGTTCATCAATTTGGTCACAATTGAGTCAAAAGGCATGTTTCCTATTCTCTTAGGCATTTTACCAAACACCTTGCATACATAACTATAAGCTTAGGCTTGGAAATTAAATTAATTCATCATGGTTGCATAAATCAACACAATTTAGTAGATTTCAATCCACATGCTAGCATAAATTAATGAAAACACATTTAACAATTCCAACTTGGGTATCATACACAACATCAACATGATCGTAATCAATCCACAACATAAACATCATAATTTATAATTTAAAATTGGATTCTTGGGCTTCATGGATGAAAGGAATCCAGAATGAACACTTGACATACCTTGGTGGATGATTTCTTACAGATTTATGGAGAAAAGCTTGAATTCTTGACTTGGAATTAAGCACCTAGGATTTCTTGTTCTTGGGGATTGATCTTTGAGAGAAATCCTAATTGGATATTGTGAATGAATAATGAAGTTATGACCTATTTTCTGGTATAATTAGGGGTTAAAACGGTTGGAAAAAGACCCAAATACCCTTTTAAAAATGGCTTAAAAATCACTGAATAGGATCTGCGATAGCTTGTGTGATGGTCCATCGTTGGCTCGACGGTCCGTCGGCCTGACCGTCCCACTTGGACCAGAATAAGGACTTACTTCTTTAGTGTCGACGGCTTGGGCGACGGTCCATCGCAAGCTCGACGGTCTGTCAACCTGTTCGTCACACCTTTGCCAGAAGGCTGACTTACTGCCTCGCCTACGACGGTTTGGGCAACGGTCCGTCGCTAGCTTGACGGTCCGTCGGCCTGACCGTCGCTTCTGAGCAGTTCCAACAGTCTTCTGTAAAACATCCATAACTTTTTACTCTGATATCGGATTTGGACGAAATTGGTATCGTTGGAAATATAATTCAATTTCCCACTAACTTGGGGAAATTATATCTGATTTAAATATTAATCATTTAGGAAATCATCACTAATTCTTCTGGAGACTAAATTTGACTTAAAGAAAGTTTGGGGTATTACAATATCTCCCCCTTGGAAATATTCATCCTTGAATGAGACTGACTGAGAGGCAAAAAATGGTAGACTAAAGCACATCCTGAACATGAATGACTAAAATATGACTCTATGACTAACATGACTGATAAACTGAATATATATCATACTGAATATACATATCTGATGCATGAATAACTGATTTATGACTATATGACTTAACTACAGATGAGATGAGTTTCTCATCAAACTGAATATGCATATCTGATGCTTGAATACATGACTGAACTGACACATGAATGCATGACTGCAATGGTACTTAAGACCAATTTTATAATGGAATTCTGAACATGAATTAGATACCAAGCTTGTAACTGAAACCTGAATCATGAAACTGAAAAGCTTAAGGAGAACTGTTACCTTGATCTAGATCTGAGTTAGCGAGGAAGAGGTGAGGATACTTGGTACACATTTCTTCTTCTTCTTCTTGCCAAGTAGCTCACTCAACGGACTGATTTCGCCAAAGAACTTTGACTAGAGGGACTTCTTTGTTCCTTAGTCTGTGAGTCTGATAGTTTAGGATTTCGACTGGAATTTCTTCATAAAAGAGGCTGTTCTGAACATCTATGCTTTGAATAGGGACTACAAATACTGGGTCACCTATGCACTTTTTGAGCAAATAGACATAGAAGACTGGATGAACTGAGGCTAGATCTGAAGGCAATTCAAGCTCATAAGCTACCTTGCCGAAGAAACTGAGAATTTTGAAGGGAACGACATATCGAGGGTTGAGATTTCACTTCTTGCCGAATCTCTTCACTCCCTTGATGGGAGATATATTTAGATAGACATAATCACTAATATCAAACTCGAGATCCTTTCTATGTACATTTACATAAGACTTTTGTCGGCTCTGAGCAGCCCGGAGTCTTTCTCTGATCAGTTGGACTTTCTTTAAAGCATCGAATACTAAGTCAGGCCCTATGACTGAGGCCTCACTAACTTTGAACCAACCAACTAGAGATCTGCACCTCCTACCATAGAGATCTTCGAATGGAGGCATCCGAATACTGGAATGATAACTGTTGTTGTATGCAAACTCAATCAAAGGCAAGTGGTCATCCTAACTACCTTTGAAATCAATTGCACACACCCTTAACATTTTTTCTAAAGTCTGAATGGTCCTTTTTTCTTGACCATCTATCTGAGGATGGAAGGTTGTACTGAGATAAACTTGGGTACCAACACCCTTTTGGAATGCCTTCCAGAAGTAAGAAGTGAACTAGGTACCTCTATATGAGATAATGGATAACGAAACTTCGTGCAATCTGACCAACTCTCTGATGTAGAGTTTGGTGTAATCCTTGGCTGAATAAAAGGTATGAACTGGAAGAAAATGAACTGATTTGGTCATCCTATCTATAATGACCCAAACTGAATCATGCTGGCAACGAGTACGAGGCAAACCCATCACAAAGTCTATGTTTACTTCTTCCCACTTCCAAGTAGGAATAATGAACTCCTGCATGGACCCACTAGGCTTTTGATGCTCAATCTTAACTTGATAACATGTAGAGCATTTAGCCACAAATGCTGTAATAACTCTCTTTATCCCACTCCACCAATAGACCTCCAGCAAGTCGCGGTACATCTTTGTGGGCACTGGATAAATAGAGTAACATGCACCATGCGCTTCTGCAAGAATTTTCTTCCTTAAGTCATCTACACTTGGAACACACAGACGACCCTGAAAATGCAGAACACCATCTCCCCCTTGGTAGAAAACCTCTACTTTCTAATCCTTGACCCACTCTTTCAACTTGACTAGACTGGGATCTCTATCTTACTTTTCTTTCACCTTAGAAACTAGATATAATTCTGAACTACTCTGAACCCATATGTCACCCTTTTCTATATCGACTAAGCAAACACCTAGTCTGGCAAGCTGATGGACTTCCTAAACTAGCTTCTTCTTACTGTCCTCAACATGAGCAACACTACCCATAGACAGTCTACTGAGAGTGTCTTCCACTACATTGGCCTTGTCTGGATGATTAAGGACACTCATGTCGTAATATTTCAAGAGCTCTAACCACCTCCTCTGATGAAGATTGAGATCTTTCTGAGAAAAGACATACTGAAGGATTTTGTGATCTGTGAACATATCTACATGAACTCCGTATAGATAATACCTCCAAATCTTTAAGGTAAATACTACGGCTGCTAACTCAAGATTATGAGTCAGATAATTCTTCTCATGGGGTTTAAGTTGCTTGGAGGTGTAGGCTATAACCTTACCATGCTGCATAAGGACACAACCCAAACCTACTCTAAAAGCATCACAATATACTACGAACCTATCTAGACCATCTGGAAGGTCTAAGATTGGAGCTGAGGTGAGTCGAGTCTTCAACTCCTGAAAATTCTTCTCGTAAGGATCTAACAAATAAAACTTAACTTTCTTCTAAGTCAATCTGTACATAGGGGATGAAATAGAGAAAAATCCCTTAACAAACTATCTGTAATAGCCAACCAAACCCAAAAAACTCCTAATATCTGATGGAGAGATAGTTCTGGGCTAGTTTCTTACTACTTCGGTCTTTTGAGGATCAACCTTAATGCCATAACTGGAATAATATGACCAAGGAATGCCACTGAACTTAGCCAAACTTCGTACTTACTGAATTTGGCGAACAACTAATAATCTCTGAGGGTCTGAAGTACAATTCTAAGATGGTTTGCATGATTCTACTTACTACGGGAGTAAACAAGGATATCATCTATGAAGACTATGACGAACATGTTCAAGTACTGCTTGAACATGTGGTTCATCAAGTCCATGAAAGCTACTGGGTTATTGGTAAGACCAAAGGACATGACCAAGAATTTGAAGTGACCATACCGAGTATGGAAGGCTATTTTTAAAATGTCACATTCTCTGACTCTGAGTTAATGATATGTGACATCTGAGTTAATGATAGTCGGATCTGAGGTCTATCTTAGAGAAATATTGGTACCCTGAAGTTGGTCCAACAAGTCATCAATTATGGGAAGTGGATACTTGTTCTTGACCATGACTTTATTGAGCTGACAGTAGTCTATACACATTCTGAGAGAACCATCTTTCTTTCGCATGAATAAGACTGGTGCGCCCCACAGGGACACACTAGGTTTGATGAATCCCTTATCTAAGATATCCTTTAACTTCTCTTTCAATTCTCTTAATTCTACTAGTGCCATTATGTATGGCGGAATAGATATAGACTGAGTAGCTGAAAGAAGATTGATGCCGAAGTCTATATCCCTTTTGGGAGGAATTCCTAGAAGATCTTCAGGAAAGACATCTGAATATTCATTCATGAATGGGACGGATTCAAGACTGAGTGTTTCAGAACTAATGTTCTTAACTCGAATAAGATGATAGACACATCCTTTAGATATCATTTTTCGTGCCCAAAGGTAGAAAATAAGATGACCTCTGAAAGCTGAAGTGCTACCCGTCCACTCTTGGATAGGTTCATTCGAAAACTGAAACTGGACTACTCTATTTCTACAGTTGACTGTGGCATAGCAGGAATGAAGCCAATCTATACTGAGAATGACATCAAAATCAATCATCTCTAATTCGACTAAGTCTGTTGAGGTAACTTTCTAAGATACCATAATTGGACAGTTCCTGCATACCTATCGGGCTATGATGGTTTTACCTACTAGGGTAGAGACTGAGAAGGCCTCTTCTAGAATTTCAGGACTGACTCTTAAATCAACTGCTATATAGGGAGTAACAAAAGACAAAGAAGCTCCTGGATCTGGCAAAGTATAAATATGCAAGTGAAAGATCTGTAATGTACCAGTAACTACATCAGGAGAATTTTCCTGATCCTGTCGAGACTGGAGAGCATAAAGTCTGTTTGGGCATTGCCCACTAATAGCACTGGAAGTGGCACCCTGCTGATTTGAGTGACTGGACTGAGCTAGGGAATGATTACGCTGATCCTGATATCCTGGCTGGAGACAATCTTTAACTCTGTGTCCTGGCTTGACATATTCAAAGAAAACATCACTACCAGCTCTGTAAGTACCCTGATGGTGCTTACCACATGTTTGACAAAGAGGATGGGTGCGGGCACTGCTAATACTTCCCTAAGACTTAGATCCTGGTGCCCTATCTCTATTACCATCCTTGAACGTAGAAGATGGAGCACTGGCTGATGAATGAGATAGAATGGATGACTTAGGATGAAACTGAGAACGATTTCCTCCCTCTGACTTAGGCTGATCAAAGTTGAAACTACCTGTCCTTACTCTCTTATTCTGCTTCCCCCTTATCTTAATCTTTTGATCCTCTATCTACTGAGCATAGGTCATAAGCTTGGCTATTTTTATGTCACTATTTAACATCGTGGAACTGCAATCATTGACCACACTATCATTCACCCCAGAAACAAACTTACTCATCTTGGCTCTGCTAGCTGCAACTACATGAGGAGCATATCTGGCTAATTGAGTAAACTTAAGAGAATACTCTTTCACCATCATGTTGCCCTGCCTGAGGTTGATAAATTATAACACCTTATATTCTCTTAAATCTAGGGGAAAGAACCTCTCTAAGAAGGCTGTGACAAATTCTTCCCACTTAATAGACCCTACATCAACTGACCTCTCTGACTTCCACTACTTGAACCAAGTATGACCAATATCTTGCAATTGATATGCAGCTAGCTCAACACTCTCACTAGGAGTAATCCCCATAATGCTAGTAACCTTTTAAATCTGATTGGTGAATTCCTGAGGGTCCTCATATGACTTAGACCCAAAAAGGATGGAGTATTCATTCGGGTGAAGTCTCAAATTCTGGCTACATCTGAATTGGCCACTGGGTTGGCTAGAATGACAACTGGTCGTTTATTTTGAGCAGCAACTGGCTGAGCAAGAGTAGTGAATGCAGCTCTAAACTCTGCATGAGAGACGTGTTCGCCCAAAGGATCTTTGGGCTGAGGGGCTAACTGATTCCTAGTTCTCTTCTTGGGAGGCATGTTCTATAAACGAAAGAGAAAGGGATTACATTAAGGGATTAACTTGAGATTATAATTATTGGTATGACATGAATACTGAGAAATGGGAAACTGTTCCTAAAACAGCTTATAGCCTCTTGTACATAAATGTGGTGTGCAGTACACCATGCACAAGACTTTACTAGATGTGACTTTCAGACTTCCTAGGATACTATTGAACCTTAGGCTCTAATACCAAGTTTGTAATGCCCCGAATCTAGTACCCAAAATACCATACGGTGCTCATGACCCCGAAGGACTATAACCTAACCCATGACTGATATCTATTCTTGTACACTGCATAATATACTGTATATATGTGGAAATAAAGGCTGAAAGGCCATAAAGTTCAACTATTTAACAAAACATAACATTTGGAGATATGGTATATCAATACCAAAATAATTGAAATAACTGTCTGAACATGCTAGTCTGAAAGCCTTTAAACTGTTTGAATAAGGAGTTGATGGGACATGTCCCCAACTAACTCCAACCACTGAAATAAACTAAGTAATGACATAATAAAATAATGATCATGTCCTCAAAGGATGAGGACTCACTACTAACTCTAACTGCTGACACTAGAATGCTACTGATGCTCTGGAGCTCGTGCTTCTGAACCTATGGTATAAAATACCATAGTGCAAATGCGTCAATATGATTGAATGTACTGGTATGCAAGTGAGGTAGGATGAATGCAAGGAGTTTATACGCATGAACAATACTAACTGACTAAATAACATGAATATGAGAATACATATATAGCTACATAAACTGTAACTGAGATCATGGCATCACTAAAGCTGAATACTAATAACATAAGTATTGATAACTAATACTGAGAGACTGTGTCTGATAGTCTAGGTTCAGATGGAACTAGCTGAGTCCCATACTATTCTGAGTTGACTGTATTTGACAGTCCTAAATTTTGTAAACTATCTGAGTTCTATTACTGAGGCTGAGACTGAAACTGTAACTTTGGAAAGAAGTAATCTAACTGACATGCCCCAAATAAAGCATTATAGATAAGTTGGGGTCAAATCTGTAACCCCAATTGAAAGGGTATCAATACCTTGCCACTGGTAAGGACAAGTTGTGAGTGATCCCTCATCTAATAGGTACTTTAAAGAGAATGGTGGGACCCTCATCAACAGGTTAATCCACCTTATTATCCCTTATCTAACAGGTTAGATGTCTCAACCTATGCTGGCTACGTAGTTCTAGAGTGCAAGGATTGCTTCTAAGAATTACACCTTCTACTCGCAGGTGAGTTCCCATCCTTGGGCTCACTTAGTGTTGAATCCTACTCCCATCTGATTGGACACTGAATTAATTATACTGAATTGACTAGACTGAGTTTACTGAGTTTTGTTAACTGATGGAGTATCACTGAGATCTGATAATTGACCGAGATTACTGAGTTTTCCTAAGTCATGAGACTAACTGAATTCTACTGAACATGGCTTGACTGAGAGTATCTTGAAAACATAATACTGGATCTAGGCACACAGCTAAATTGTCAGGTACAAGTACCCCCAGGACTAGATAGCATAAAACTGACAAGACATGACACTTCTTGACACATGATCATAGTCAACAATTCATAGTACAATCATTGGGGATATTCATAAAATATTTGCATGCCACAAGCTCACACATGAATAGAAGTGCATGTAAACATGTCATAATTTCATAAGCCTAATCTCATAAGCATTACATCAATCCATCACAAAGCATAACAATAACATGGGAGTTATTTGAACTTAAGGGTGAAACATAGGTTCATCATTTTGGTCACAATTGAGTCATAAGGCATGTTTTTCTATTCTCTTAGGCATTTTACCATAAACCTTGCATGCATAACTACGAGCTTAGGCTTGGACATTAAATTAATTCATCATGGTTGCAAAAATCAACACAATTTAGTAGATTTCAATTCACACGCTAACATAAATTAATGAAAATACATTTAATGATTCCAACTTGGGTATCATACACAATATCAACATGATCGTAATCAATCCACAACATAAAAATAACAATTTAAAATTTAAAATTGGATTCTTAGGCTTTATGGATGAAAGGAATCCATGAATGAACACTTGACATACTTGGGTGGATGATTTGTTAAGGATTTGTGGAGGAAAGCTTGAATTCTTAACTTGGAATTAAGCACCTAGGGTTTCTTGTTCTTGGAGATTGATCTTTGAGAAAAACCCTAATTGGATGTTGTGAATGAATAATGAAGTTATGAGCTATTGTCTGGTATAGTTAGGGGCTAAAACGGGTGGGAAAAGACCCAAATACCCTTTTAAAAATGGCTTAAAATCACTGAACGGGATCTGTGATGGCTCGTAAGATGGTCCATCGCTGGCTCAACGGTCCATCAGCTTGACCGTCGCACTTGGACCAGAATAGGGACTTACTGCTTTAGTGTTGACGGCTTAGGTAACGGTCCTTCGCAAGCTCGATGGTCCGTCAACCTGTCTGTTGTACCCTTGCTAGAAGAATGACTTACTGCCTCGCCTGCGATGATTTGGGCGACGGTCCTTTGCTAGCTCGACGGTCCGTTAGCCTGACCATCGTTTCTGAGCAGTTCCAATAGTCCTCTGTAAAACATCTATAACTTTTTACTCCAATACCGGATTTGAACGAAATTGGTATCGTTAGAAAGCTAATTCAATTTTCCAATAACTTGGAGAAATTATATCTGATTTAAATATTAATCATTTAGGAAGTCATCACTAACTCTTCTGGAGACTAGATTTGACTTAAAGAAAGTTTGGGGTATTACAGTAGTATTTATCATCGAGATGGGTATGATTCAAAGGTCTCATACCCCATAACTATGTGCCATCGTAGGATTGATAATTTGAGCACCCATAGAGGTAGAGTTATGATCACTTGAGTTGAGGTTATACTCTCTGGCAAGAGTATGACACCTCTTCCCAACGTGAGGTTTCTTCCTTAGAAAGACAAGACATTGGACTCCATGTACCTCATATGGTTTATTTTGGTTAAGAGAACCTCCCTTGTAGTATAGTTTTAAAGTGATTTTACTAAAGAGAAGAGTGTTACAGAAAAGCGTTTTTGAAAAACTAAGTGAAAAGGCTAACAAGTTTTACTCAGATCATGTTCTAAAGAAAGATAGTAGCTTCAGATTTTAGCTTTCAGATTTCAGATTCAAGAGTGAGTCTTCTTACACTTAGACAATGTGTTTTAAAGAAACAATACAAGTATAGCTTTTAGAACTAAATGATATGGCTCATGAGAATTGTTAAGTATGAATTGTTTTTATTGGTTCAGATTTCAACCTTTCAGATATTCTTGCCTTTGTGAGTCATTTTCATTTAGCATGCATTGTTTTATAAATTATGATGATGAGATGATATTTTACTTATGCATATCACCCCCCATATACTCAGTACATCCTCAAAGTACTGATCCACATATATGTCTATGTGCTACATTGTCTCATAATGTAGGTTCACTTACTCAGTCGCAGCAATGAGAGTGATTTTCGAGCATTTCTATCTATACTCTTATAGTGGTGAGTCCTCATGGCTCGAGGAACTATTCCTGCAAATTTCCAACTTTTATAGTAATTGAGTTATTGATTTCAGATTAGTTTGAGTCAGTTGCGGGTCTATCCCAATGGATCTCTAGTCCTTTTAGTAGTAGAGGTTTATCGGAATATTAGTTGGATATCTAGATTTTTCGGTAATATTTATTCAGACTGTGTTTTGAATTTATTTAAGTTTAGATTTGATATACTAAAGTGCGATTGCTTGAATAGTTTATCCTGAAGTAAGCTCCAGACTTAGTAGCAGGCTCAAAGGGTTAGCTTGGGGTTACTCGTAGCCCTGAGCATCGTGTGATGCCTCGGGATGAGATTTTGGGGCATTACATTTCCACACATAATAATTTTTCTTTCTATAAACCTAAAAGGAAACTAATACATTTCCATTCATATTCAAATACCAATTCAACTCTATTCGAATCCAACTTATCCCAATTGCAATAATAATTTATATTTAACCAACACTTACCATTCTATAAACCTAAAGTAAACTAATTAACCACAAAGTGTAACTAAAATCACCAATGTAGTCTAAATCTTAGCGAGTTAAGTAAAAAAATCAATCAAATCAACTATTCCTCGCTCTGCTAATTCGAATCCTCAAATAAGCATAAACCTAAAGTAAACCAATTAATGTTCGATAAAACTAAAAGGAAACTAATACATTTCCACACACAATCAAATAAAAATACCAATTCCACTCCATTTGAATCCAATTAATCCCAATATTAATAATAATTTTTATTTAACGAACACTTCCCATTCTATAAACATGAAGGAAACTAATTAACCAGAAAGAGTAACTAAAATCACAACAAATCATACATTTCCACATATATAATAATAATTTGTCTTTCTATAAACCCAAAGAAATTAATTAACCACAAAGAGTAACTAAAATCATCAATGTAGTCTAAATCTCAGTGAGTACGGTAAAATAATCAATTAAATCCACTATGCCTCAATCCAACCTAGCTGAGTTCTGCTAATTCGAATCTTCAAATAAGCACAAACCTAAAGGAAACTAATTAATGTTCGATAAACCTAAAAGGAAACTAATACATTTCAACATACAATCAAATACCCATTCCACTCGATTTGAATCCAATGAATACCAATATCAATCATAATTTATTTTTTTTAACCTAAAAGGAACTAATTAACCACAAAGAGTAATTAAAATCTCAGCATATCATACATTTCCTCATATAATAATACTTTGTCTCTCTATAAACCTAGAAGAAAACTAATTAACAACTAAAATAGCCAATGTAGAAAAAATCACAAAAATTTGTAAGAATCTACCCCACAAAATAGAATTACGGTCGAAAAAAATGGGGCTAGTGAAAAATGTCAGCGTGGTGACTGGTAGGGAAATTGGTGTATGTATCATCCATCTGAATATATAATGAGACTAAATGAGAAATTTCCTTTTTGTAATTCGTTATCAATTGCTTATTAAGGAAGGATTTTTTTTGTTTATAAGGAAATGGAGGAAGAGGAGGAAAGTGATCGGTACGGAGTCGCATGCTTGTTTTAACCAACATTTATCATGGGGAGTCGCGCCATTCAGAAAAAGAGAATAGAGAATGGGATTGGAGCATAGTTTGGCCCATTACTTGTCATAAACATGAAAGGACAGAAATGACACTTCAGATCAAACAAATTCCACGAAAATAGTAATAGAATTTAAATTTTACTTTCTAGTCATTTCAATTTATCGGCTTGTTCTATATAGTTTTTACACTCATTCTATACAGTTTCTATACATATATATATATATATATATATATATACGGATTCTATATAACAATTATACCATTTTTATATAATTATATTTAATTATTATTTTTAAACGACTAAAAAAAAGCTGAATATTTTTCAGTTTAAAAATTTGTAGAAAATAAATTGAAAATATTTTTAGAAAAGGGTCGAATGACCCAAGTTGAAAACTGTATCAATATTGTATATTCACTGTATCAATATGGTATATAAATTGTATCTGAACTACATGGGCCAAAATGTCTCAAATTGAAAAAGAATGGGAAATGGCTATTATGTGGCATTAAAACACCCGACAAGATGTTTTATGTCCATAGGCCCAATCTAGAGCTATTTTTTCAAAAAAGAGTTATACCATGTCTTTTTCCTACAAAATACACACCTTAACTTATCATATTTACGCAAATCTTCACCCTTGTAGAGTAGATATAAAAATCAAAATTTACTATATATCTGCATTGGATATATCAAAAGCTAATTATGTATCTCAACAGACATAAAATCACCAAAAAAAAAAGTATTGGGAGCTAATTATGTATCTTTAAAAAGGAAACGATGTATTTTCAGTGGATGTATCGAAGCTAATTATGTATCTCGACGGATCCAAAATTGAAATTTTCAAATATTATGTAAAATGTCAGAATTTTATGTAATTAAGCTACAAATTATCGGGATTTGTGTTGTTTGCCCAAATTTTTATAAGTTTAGCTGTTTCAAAAAATAACTTTTGATATAGGTGAAGCCACGAGGGAAGTTACAAATTTTGCATCAGAAAATATGAATTTTATGGATTCGTGCATGTTTACATATCGTGCCATTGAGATGAGTAGAATTGGGTTTGAAGGTTTGGGCTGCAGGAGGACATTATGGGCCATTAATTGATGAATATCTCCAAGGCCCAAAGATAGGCGAATTTGGAATCATAAATTTTTACAAGTTTAGCCACTTTGAAAGTATCTTTTGATATTGTAACACCCTAAAATCTGATTTTTGGGATGTCACACGGTGCTCCGAACTACAAGTAGTCCTGAGCTAATCCTGGTTGCTTTCTACTAAATCTACTCTCAAAATCGGGGAAATATGAAAACATAATAAATGCAAAAATCTTATCTAAAGCATAGAAATCTCTCAAAACTTGGTAAGACAATACTGAGAATCCAAATATTGAATCAAAAGTCTAACACTGAATCTAGTAGTCCGACAAACCTCTATTATCTGAATCTAGAGAGTCATTGGGATAGGCCCCAACTGACTCAAACTGTCTGAAATAGATACGGAACATGTATAATATGAATAGCTAAACTCTCAAACTATGAGGACTCACCAACTGCAGGGATGTAGATGAGATGCTCAAAAATCACTCATGTTGCTGAAACTGAGAACCTGAACCTACATTATGATACAATGTAGCACATAGACATATATGTGGATTAATACTTTGATGATGTATTGAGTATATAGGGGTGCATGCAATAAGTAAACAATATCATTATAGTTTATAAAAAAATAATGCATTCTAAATGTAAATGACTCACATAGGCTCGAGTAATCAGAAATCTGAAGATCAGAAATCATAAATAATAAAGCATGTAGTATAAATCTTGTGAGCCATAACATTCAGTTCTAAAATCTGTTCTTTCTGAAAGTTGCTGCATTATCTTGTCAATTTGTAAGGGGAATACTTCATCTCAAAGCTTAAAGAATCTTAAAATTTTTGCTTTCAAAACATATGCTTTTATCTTAAGGCTTTACGCGAATAGACTATTTTAATAGTAGGGGACATCTTATTGGGAGGTTCTTCTAATCAACATAAACCATGTGAACATCCATGAAGTCCCACATCTAGCCCCTGTTGGGTAGGGCTGTTCTACCCTTGCTATCGGAATAGAACTTCTTATCTTAAGTGATCACAATCTTAGTCATCCCCGTAGTAACTTACACATCTCAGTACTAAATACTACTACCATTCTCATGCTAAAAATCTTAAGAAATCCACTTTAAAATAGCCCAAGGTTAAATCTCAAGTTATATGAACAAAGTGGATTCTTTATCTTTGCTTAGGACCAAAAGGTCAAATCTTTATCAAAATATGAGAAAAATCTTATCTGGGGGTGCTCATAACACAAATAATCTTGAAATAGCAATATTAATTAGGACATAATGACCCATGCATCAATCTCATGTTAAGACTTCTTAAAATTCATGCTTGATAATATAAGCATTTATAACTCATCATAAAATCTGAAAATTTCAGCAATATGCATGAAAATATGAATAAAATCATGAAATTCAACCTCTAAATAATTGGATATATCATAAACTTGTAAATAACAATAATGGGCATAAACCCTAACTTTAATTTCACGGGAAATCTCATAAACTTCAGTAAAAGTTGAATTTAAAACAAGTTTTGGGCACAAGGATGAAAGAATTATCCTTTTTCATACCCCACATACCTCAATTGATGATCTACATGCTTAAACTTGAATCTCGGATCTTTATTGATGTTTAGGAGATGACTTCTTAGAGTTCTTGAATTGGAAATTCTCAATCTTGAATTGCTTTGGAGAGTTAATGGAGAAATTTGGATTTCTTGGGGAGGAAGTTTGATGAACTAGGGTTTTGCTTTTGAAGAGGATGATGAATAATGAGCATAAAGTTCTTGGGATATGATTAATCCCTTGTTTTGGACGAATTAGGGCTTGGGGATTTACCAAAATTCCCCTTTTAAACTTAAGTCAGAACTGGAAAAATAATTTTTTTGCGAACTGGGTGGCCACCGCGACGCGCCACAATCGCGGTGGCTCACTGAAAAAAGGACGAGTAGGAATTGAGCTCTCTCCGCAACGTGCCACCATAGCGGAGCCCCTATTGTTTATCATTTCGACCACTGGCGTGACGCGCCAGTATCGCGAAGTGACACTGGAAATTCCCAATCGAAAAATTGGTCCTATCTGCGATGCGCCACAATTGCAGAGTCTCACTGAAAATTGACAATTGTGATTTTATGCTTCTCCACGACGCGCTAAGGTCCCAAATCACAGTGTTTTACGATTGAAACTTAAAATAGCCATAACTTCTTACTCGGTTATAGAATTTGGGCAAATCTTATATCATTGGAAAGATTATTAAATTTTCCACACAATGGGAGGATCAAATCTGAAAAATTCCACACGAAATAATTATTTCTTATCTTGGAAGCTATCCCTTAACATTCTATCGACAGATTTTAGCTAGAAAAGGTACGGGGCATTACAGATATACATGATGGAGTCATGCGTGTTTTAACGAACATTTTGTGTATCGCGTTATTGAGAAAAGTAGAATGGGCTTGAAGGTTTGGGATGAAGGAGGACATTATGGCTATAAATTGATGGATATCTCCAAGGCCCAAATGAAGCCTCTTTTGGAATGACCGTAAGTTTTTGCAAGGTTAGATATTTCAAAAAGAACTTTCAATATACGAGGTAGGAATTATAAAATTTTTATATTAGAAAATACAATTTTTTCTTGAAACCAAACTTCTGGTATCACCTTGTCTTTGTGAATTGAACAAACTTAGGGGTTGTTTGGTTGGGAAATAGTTACCCCCGGATTACCCAGGATAACTTATGCCAGCATGCATATGGGATAACTTATCCCATCACTATGGTATAAATGGTGGGATAAGTTATCCCGGTATTGACTAATACCTCCAACCAAACATGGGATAAAATGAAGGATCATTTTATCCCGAGACTACTTATCCCTTCTACCTCACACCAAAAGACCCCTTAGTATCTTAACAAATATTGACATATCACACCATTGAGAAGAGAGTATAGGCTTGAAGGATTGGGCCTGGGAGTGTATCATGGCCCATTACTTGATATTTCCAGACTCTAAGTCCCAAATGGAAGTCTATTTTGGACCAAAATTTTGTAAGTTTAGCCGTTTCAAAAAGAACTTATGATATACACTATGGAAGGTAATCCTAAGTATCTAAAGGGAAGCTCCCCTTAAGTATATCCCAGGACATCCATAATTAGTTGCTGATTTGGAAGGGACACACCTCCAAAATATACTGCACTTTTAAGCTCATTAGACACCAAACCAAATACTACAGCAAACAGTTGAAATTTGTTCGAGTATTGTTACTGAAGTAGCATCTCCCATACAGAGTAACAAAAGATCATATGTAAACTCCAGCTGTATAAGGTTGAGTTTAGCACAACTTGGATGTAAGTTAAAATCTAGAGTGTTTTTGTAGACAAATAATATGAGTGGTGATGTAGGAATTAGAGTCGTCAATATGGGTCAGGCCCGTTGGGCTGGCTCGACCCGACCCATAATTTGATGGGGTAGGGCTTCAATTTTTGTAGTCCATTTAAGAACAGGGCTTTCTAGCCCGACCCGAATAAACCCGTGGGACTTGAGCAAGGTGGATTGGGCTAGCCCGTGGGCCGACCCGTGAGTTAATTACATGTAACTATTTAGATTTCTTATTAGTATTTTTATTTGGTTCGAAGAATATCATGTCAAAGTTATTTAATTTCGCTATTAGGAGTATTTTTTTGGGGTGTTGGAGACTTGAATAATAATTATTAACACTATGTAATATTTTCTAGTAATATTTATGTTTATTAACATTCTAAAATTAAATTATAAAATATTATTTTTTAAAAAGTGAACCGGCCCGTGAAGTCCGCAGACCATGGAGCAATGGTGTGGGCTTGGTATTTTTTGGCCCATTAAAATGATGGGCCAGCTCAACCTGACCCGTTAAACTCAAAGCGCATGTGGGCTAATCCTGATGAGCTAAACTAACCCGTATTGACAGCTCTAACATGATTGGAAACAGAGCTAAATGAAATGAATTGTGTTGAAAAATAGCTCCTTAAGACACAATCGATTTGAAATGTTACGTGTGAACAAAAAATTCAACAAATTGAAAGTCAAATCAAACTGACCAAAAGGATCACGTAGGCTTAGTTTGAGGTCTGGGATATGTTACATTAAAAAAGAAATATTAGTTTGTAAATGGACTACTGCCCCACTTACACCCTTACCTTTAGGAGTTGTTTGGTATATGGAATGAGATAAATAAAAATATTTCATGAGTTTATATTATCCCTTCTCTTATATGAAATAATAATTTTATTATTTCAGTATAAATAATGAGATCAACTTATTTCGAAATCAGAAAAAACTTTAATCAAAACATGAAATAAAATCAATTTCAAATTTTATTCCAAAATTGTCGTTCTTATATCATGTACCAACCAATACTTTATATTAACCCACACAAGGAGTATATTCGTATAGCTAGGTTGGATAAAGTGGTACTTAGTTGTCCACTATAAATTCGTCAATAGTAAATAATATGAATAATTTTATTATATTACTCTTTGAATATAATTAATTTGTTTTGAAAAATCTATTGAATAGTGATTATAATAAATAATTAAAGATGAAATAAATAGAAGTAGGTAAATTATCCCTATATTCTAAATTGAACAAATATAAATTAGCATCTAATTTTGATAACATAAACAAAATGACTACCTACCTATATTATCACTTATTATTTGTATTACTAGCATTAGTACCCGTACGATGTACGGATAATATTTAGGTAAAAGTAAACATAGATAGATTAAAAAAGTTTAGATCTACAAATTTATCAAATGAATAAAAGCATAAAAAATATTTTATTGACCTATAGATAAACCAACATAGACTAATGAAATATAGGTCACCATCTCCAATCAATATAGTTTTTTGAATTGTTCATAACAAATAATTCATAATAAATCATTTCAAAGTAAAAAAAAAAAAAGATAAAATCATTTGAATTTGTTGAAAATATTTAATCATATACGAATATTGAAAGGATATTAAGTATAAAGAAAAAATATTGTTGTTCTATTTATACCATTTATAACGTTCACATTTAAGCCAAAATAGAATCATAAAAATACCAAATATAGAAAAGAGATAAAAGTTATCTTTAACAATTTTAAAATTTTAAAAAAATAAATCATAATAATTTCAAGCAAGATCTTGCAATTTTATTTTTGATTCGCGTCAAGAGAATTTATATATTTTTCTTAATTTTATTAATAGATTCATTATTTAGTGATACTATGTTATTGAAAATTTATATTTAGATAAAGAAATCACTAAAGTAACAAACTTTTTTTCTCGAGAAAGAAAAATACTACGAATAATTAAAATTATTTTTGACAAATAATCTTGTTGTTTCACACTGGGTATGTTGTTGTTGTTGTAATCTTCTTGTTTCAAACCTATATTGTTTGAATATGTATAGTGATCTTCCCATATGTTTCTTCTTCTTGAAATCTCATTTTTAATTAGGGACAACATTCCTTCAACATGTCGGTCTTTTACTCTACCAAAATCTGATATTAAATAATGACTATTAAAAAAAATCAATCACCTTTATATCATAATTATGAAAGACCCCAAAAATAATACTCATAATTAAGAAGTTATATTATTCATAGTACAAATTTATATTTGTGTAAAGAGATTAAAATACTAACAAACTTATTTTTCTCGAGAAAGAAAAAAAACACTACGAATAATTCAAATCATTTTAATTTTCTTGTTTCAAACCTATGTTACATTGTGATTATATTATTCAACCTCCTCATATGTATATTCTTTTGTTGAACTCTCACTTTGAATTCTTGATAAGATTCCATCAATATGTGTGATCTTTGTTATGTCGAATTCTCATATTTAAAGCCTGAAATGAAAGTTTTGAACTAATATTTAGCAAATTATTTACAATTTTTATTTCTACATATTCATAATAAAAAATTTGATAAATATTAATAAGGCTAATGATCAATAACAATAATATAAACACACACAAAGAGTGTGTGAGAGAGAGAGAGAAGAAGAAAAGTGTAACAATATTTCTGTGTTATCGAATGGATATATATAGTCCTATGAAATCAAATTTTTCATATAATAAACGTAGAATGTAAACTATAAATTAATTTTTTTCAAATTAATGTACAAATTAACTTAAATTATGAAACTTAAGATATATATTTTTCCAAAATATTCGAACTTTTCCATATAAACATCACTGAATTAATATAAACATTGATACATGATAAATGGATTAAGTAACCCAAAAATGTTATGACATTATATTTTCTTATCTCTAAATCTTTCTTTAGTACATAAGAAATGCTAAAGTCCTATAAATACTCTATTTAAATGCGGAAATCTTGTTAGATGCTAATATCCCACTAAAATAGATTAATGCATATAAATTTAAAATTTTAACAAAATAATCTCCTTTCTTTTTATAGTCCAAATACCATCTGAAAATCATTTCATATGAATTAATAAGATCATAATAGATTGCACAAAATCAGTTAATTAATTATTTGTATTTTCATTAAATAAATAATGTACAACATAATTGTAATATTAATACCTTTATAAGTTTGGAGAGAATTTTAAAAAGGTAATAAATTTCTTTTTCCTAATTACTGATTTTTTTTCTCAAAAGTTTCTCATAAATTTATAATTTGATTATAGTCAATTGATTATTTAATTGTCTTTATAATTTGATAAAAAAAACTCAAAAAAAGTAACAATTATTTTTTTCTAATTACAGATTTTCTTCTGTTTATTCATTTATTGTTTTACAAAAATAGGTCAAACTTAATTGTAACTAAAGTTGAAATAATTTTTTTTTAAAAGAATGTCCATTAAACTTTTTCCATATAATTTGTTTGATTGTTAATTGATTATTAATTCATAAATTCTTTGTAATACTTGTTTGATTTACTCAAATGTAATGAAATCATAATTAATTTTTGCTATATAATGTCATTATTTATATTTTTTACAATATAAGTTAATATGGTAATTCGCGCGGCCATTCAAACCTATAAGTTAATATCAAAAAATCGAATCGAAAAGCCAACCGAAATATATAAGAATTTCATATAGCTTGATGACTGTAAGGGAGATTTTACCCGAACAAAGGGACTATCAGAATTTAATACATGCTTGAGTTGAGCCCATGTGTCTAGCAGTTCTAACCGTGAAAAAAGGAAGCTTTTTTCTTCAACTTTAACGGGCTTAAAGATTCACGGCTTGGTAGACATAGTCACTAAGACAAAGCCAACACAAGCAGTACCAAATTCAACTGTACAACCATTTCAAAATCAAATCAAAAAACTATAGAAAAATTTCTTTATATTTTGATAGAGTCTAGATCTTTCATAGTTATTATATAAGAGAAGTTAGATCTTCAGCATAGATATGAAATTACTTAGTTGGACATAGTCACGACTAGAGGGGGAGAGAGGGTATTAAAGAACTCAAATCAAAATAAGAAACAAATACCTTAATTGGCTGAATGCAAGGCTAGAATAATAATTAATTGCAGACTTTTATTTCAAACTGGAGAATATTATACAGAAGAGATGAAGAACTAGAGAGAGAGCGCCTTAGAAAGGAAAAAGAAAAATTAAAAGCTTCTTCCTTCCTTAACAAATGAAGGCACTTATTTATAGAAAAGAAAAAAAATCTAAGAACAGTAAAATGGGTTCCACATTCGGATCTCATACATAGTGAATCTACTGTGTAGAAATTTGCCAATAGTACTAAGGGTCCCACATCCGGGTCTCATGCATGGTGATTTTACTATACAGGCATCTGGGAATAGTATACCATACTTTATTCTTCCCTTTTAATTTTTTTAAGAAATTCTTCCGTTCTTGTAATGAAATCTTCTGACAGAGGTCTATCTGAAGGAATAGATTGTGAGTCTTCAACATCTTCTTCGGCGATATCTTCGCTAGTTATACTCTTCATTGACGTATCTGATTTGTCACGACTTTCAACTGATTTCATCAGATTTTTTCGAACTTCTTCCAAATAGTTTTGTATCATTTCAATTCTGTCGCCGTCATGTACAATGATTCTTCTTGCAATGTGTTTTAGTGGATTTTTCTCGATAATATTTTGTTGAGGGGCTATTGAATATTCTTGAACCTTATTTTTAATAGAGTTCAAGAGTTTTTGTCCATGCAATTTTTTTTTGGGGATCCTTTCTCATTAATTTGTCTCAAAAATTATTATAAAATATCCTGTATAAACATGGAATTTGTTCTCTTGTGAATTCGAATTTCGGAGCCCATTTATGAATCCAAGAAATAGAGAATTCTATGAAAAAAAACATTTGATCAATTTTATTCAAATTGCAGACATGATCTGCATGATATAATTCGTTTAACTGAGGAGAGACTTTGGCCCATTCTTTGTATAACTTCAAAAATGAATCTGTCAATATCTGAATGGTTGGATCATGATAGGACCACCAATTTAAAAACCAATTTGGTATTAGTTCTGCAAAGGTCTTTGCACATACTTTTTATGCTTATGTCTATCATTATTATAATAAAGGACTTTATCAAAGTCCTGAAAATAGTCCTAATAAGTAAAATTTATTTTGGAACCTTTGAGCAATATCTGCATATGTCATAGTGGTCATTTCCCAATCTTCTACGATTATAATCCGTTTAATAACAATTTTAGAAAAGTTATAAACGTTCTCTTCACTGCTATAACAAGAGAAATATTCGCATTCTGCACTCCCTGTGGTACTGAGAATGATTTCATAATAAGAACGGGTTTTGTATGACTCATCTGAAAAATATAAATTATTTATGAAATATTTGTGGAGTATCTTCCATGATTCATTTTGCCTATGAATCTCAGAGTTCTTAATAAGAAATATCATTTCTTTGTTTTCTAGCTTTTCATAAGGCTTGGTATCATCATTATCTTTTGTAATTGAAGCAAATGTATCACTTTACTTTTGAGCTGCTAAATAAGCTTGCAATTATCCGTATATCTTCTGAAATATCATCCAGATGGATAGAAGTAGATGATGAGGATCCTCCTTTCTGCGATACCTTGGAGTTTATCACACTTCTATTTCCCATTTGTATAACTGGAGAATTAGATGAGGATCTGTATGACAATCCCTGCGAATATAATCTGTTTGGGGATGATCTTTCCTTTCCGCCAGAGACTGATCTTCTTCCTAATCTGCCCTATCCTTTTTCTCTGGCCATCTTCCATGAAGGGTCAGTAGCCATACTGCAAATAGCACAATTAATTAGATATTTCTAAATCATACCAGTCAATATCTCTAATTTATTCATTATTAAAGATAGAAAATTATTCTTCAGCCATATCATGGATGACTTTATCAATTATGATATTCTGAAGCTCTCTGTATAACGGAATTACCTTTAAAATGGTAATCAAAGTTTTTCAGTAAGAAATATTGTATAAGAATTCATTTTAACTGAGATATTTCCTAGATAAGAAATCAGGGAGGAAATTATCACTTTCTTTTTTTATACTGAATCTCAAAATCAAAAGGGGCTAATTGGGTTTGCCACCTTGCAAATATTAACTTTGAAGCATCATGTTTGAAATCTTTATCAAACATATACTTCATAGATTGAGCATCAATTTTTATCAAAAACTTTTGATTATAAAGATCATCTTGAAATTTCAGAACACATTTAACAATGGTTAGCATTTCATGAGCTACCGTAGCATATTTTCTTTGACTATCAGTCCATTTACCTGAATGAAATCTTATCAAGTATTCAGTTTTATTATGGGGTTTAACTTGCTTCAGTATTTCACCATAACCAATATTAGACGCATCCGTCTCAATGAGTTTTTGCCAAGCAGGATTGGCTAAAGTCAAACAGGGTAAGGTTTTAACACTTTGTTTAATATGTTTAACAAGATTTGTATGACTATCCATCCACGCTCCTTTATAATCATTTTTAGCCTATCGTATGACGGGGCTAAATCACAAGATAAATTCTCATAAAAGCGGGAAATATAATTCAAGCTTCTCAAAAATCTCTGCAATTGAGTCTTGTCAGTTATAATATCAGGGAATTTAATTAGAAGCAAAATCAATGGATCTCTGAATGAGAGTAATCTTTCCTTGACAGATATTATGTCCTAAGAATCTAACATCTTTTTGAAATAAACTTATTTTTGGCTTAGATATCACCAAACCATTCTGTATCAATTTTTTTTTTTTAAATTTCAAGATGCTTGATATGCAATTAAAATATTTTAGAAAACAAAAGGATGTCATAAATATAAACGATGATGAAATCTTAATAAGGATTAAATATATCATTCATTATTTTCTGGAATTTTGATGGGGCATTTTTCAAACCAAACGGCATGACATTCCATTCATATTGTCCAAAAGGAACATTAAAAGCAGTTCTATAAGTGTGCTCTTTAAATATTTGAATTTGTCAATATTCCAATTTTAAATTGAATTTAAAAATATATTGGCGTCGTATAACCGAGATAATAAATCTTTTTTTATTTGGAATAGGAAATCAAATTCATTTTAAATATTTATTCAAAGGTTTATAATTTATCACCAACCTGGGAACACCATATTTCTTTTCTGCGGCGTTAATAACATAAAAAATAGTACATGACCAAGGCGATTTTGAAGGCTTTATCAAACCTTTTTGTAACAGATTATCAATCTCTTTTTTACATAATTCAACTAATTCAGCATTCATTTGACGAGGTCATGAATTCTTTGGGATATCATCCTCACAAAAATTATCTTCATAAGGAAGAGTAACAATATGCCTTCTGCAATTCCAAAAAGCACTGAGCAGCATAAATATCAACAACCATTTGTTCAGAGATTCATTTAATTTTTTCCTGTATTTTAGCAGATTTCATTGTATCACAAATATTCGTGCTAAGTAATTCAAGCTGTAAAAAATTAAGATGTTTTTGCTTCATATCAATTAAAGCATTAATATCTCTGGTTACGGGGTCCGTAACAAAAGAATAAGATATCTCTTTATTTTTGTAAGTAGCAGTAAATCCTTTTGCATCAAGATGAGTGTAAGGATAAATAGCATTTATAAAGAAGTTCCAAGTATAATTGAAGGGTATAACTGATTTTTTTACCAAAAAGAAGAAATGTGGTATGCATACTTTATTCTGACAAATATGAGTGTTTGGAGCAGGTCCAAATGCAGCTTTAACTACATGAGTAGTTTTATGAAAATATTTTGTAGGAATTAATTCTTCTTGGATGCAGCTAACATCAGCTCCACTATCAATCATAGCAATATTAATTACTGAGAAATGATTATCAATCAAAATAGTCCATTTAATATATCACTTATGAGTAGTAACAATTTGCATCATTCCCAAAAAATAATTATTTTTTAAATCAAGGAAATTTTGAATAGCATTTGTAACACTTTCTGAGAAAATTTTTTCTTTTCCTTTGAAAATCTGTGTGGGAGAAATATCTTTCTCAATTTTCAAAATTTTGTGATCACAAATCATTTGATTTTATTTAAGAGATTTAATCTCCTTTTTCAAGTTTTCAACTTCAATTTTTAAATCATCAAAAGAAGTATCTTTACCAGGAGCATAACTCATAGCAAGATGTCTATTAAGTTCTGCTAAAGAATAAGGCAAAAAATAATTGCTATCAATAGTTTTAGAAGTAAAGGTATGACTATCAGCAGTTTTAGAAGTACTAAGTTTTGAACTAGTAGACAAATTAATAATATTTTCACGTAGTTTCTCATCTGAAACTTCTTTCAAAAGTTCTATAATTTTTTCTATATAAATTGATCGGTTACTATTTATTAATTGGTTATTCTCTTAATTGATTTTTTCTTGTAATATTTCTTTTACTCAATTGTAATAAGATCATTAATATTTATTTTCTTATAATACTATTATTTATATTACTTAAATTAATTATTTATATATTTTAAAGGATGTCATCTTTTTTAAAATGACTTTTTGGTCATAATTATTTTTTCTTACTAATTGATTATTCACTAATATATATATGAATTACTTAATAATCTATATAACAGATTTTTGTTGTAAGATTTTAGGTCTCACTACGCCACTTATCATAACCTCATGCTAGACTATTCTCTCTAGTTATATATAGATATAAAATATGAAATAAATATGAATTAATTAATAATCTATAAAATAGATATTTGTTGTAAGATGTTAATTCTCAAGATGCCACTTGTCATAACCTCATGCTAGACTATTCTCCTTTATTATATATATATATATATATATGAAATGAGAAATAAATATGAATTAATTAATAATCTTTAAATAGATTTTTGTTGTAAGATGTTAGTTGGGGTTTTGAACTAAAAGTGATAAAAGAGTTTGACAATGAGGTGTAGGTGATTCAAGTCTTAATAATTGAGAGTAAGTGACAATTGCTTTATTATGGATTAAGAAAGTTGGGTAAGTTTGAGAATAACCCACAAGTTTTTAAATTTACGCTTTGATCCAAATATTTATCTAATATAACAGAAAATGGAGGGGAAAAGGCACATTTCTCTCTTCTCATCCATTGTTGTTTTCTCTCTCTTAGCGATTTTTGTTGTTCATTATCGCTGCTACTTTATTCATCATCTTTTGCTTCATTATCATCATCTTCTACTTCATTATCATCTTCATCTTCTTCTTGTTGACCATTGTTGTTGTTACCACTACTGCTGCTATTTGATCAATTTCTTAGGTCAAATTTTATTTTGTACATCACTTTCCACTTTGGCATTACTTCATAGGAGACTTTGGTAAGTCAAATTATGACTTTTAGTTGATTTTTCATCTGAGTAATTGCCATTATGCTATTTTTTCAACAATAGATAGCACACAACATGAATGCAACATAAGAGCCATATATTTAAACAAATCAATCATCTATTGTGACAGATGAGCCATATGTTGCAATGGAAGACTCATATATTGGATCATGTTTATGGGTCTGCAGTGCCGTAACATGAATCGAATAGATAGGTCATCTATTTCAACATATGACCCATCTGTTGCAACAGATTAGTTATTTATTGCAACAGGGTAAATATCTGTTGCAACAGAACCTGAACTCAATTCCAACAGACGTGTCATCTATTGCAACATGGTAAATATCTGTTGCAACAAATTAGTAACTTGTTGCAATAGAACCTAAACTCAATTCCAATAGACACGTCGTCTATTGCAACAGGTAAGTCATCTATCGCAACAAGTTAATTATCTGTTGTAATATGTCACTTATATATTGGAATCAGCTTCAAAGGTTCTTTAGTACTGCAACATCTATCCCAACAGACGCTTTATCTGTTACAACAGATGTATAGTCTGTTGCAACATATGATTCACTTGTTACAACAAATGACTTGTCTGTTGAAATTAGCTTCAAGAGCGTAACATGAATCCCAACAGGTAAGTAATCTATTGCGACTGATCACTTACCTATTGCAACTTATTTTTCACCTGTTCCAACAGACTACATATTTATTGGGATTTATGCTATGGCACTATGCAATCACTGTTAATTTTTTTAACGAATGACTTTATTTATGTACCACTAATCGAGTGATCAATAAAAATAGGGGTGGATTGTCATGGTCAATGGATCGATAAGAGCAATCAATATGTATGGCATTAAAAGAAAGGTGAAATACTAGAGACAATAGGTATGATTGTCCAAAGTGATGTTTCGTATGATGATTTTGTGAAATTAATCATCAGTTATTGTGGACTGAATTATCAACCGCAAGAACTCGTCATCAGCTATATGCACAACTCCTTTAAAAATCAGAGGATACTACCTTTCAAGATAATCGATCAGGTTCGATTGTGTGCTTATATTAGTGATTTATCCAGGCCGGTGTTAAGGGTGTACATAGTTGAAAAGACGAGAGAGAATGAGAACCAGAATATAGAATAAGAAGAACAACAAGACATCTTTGATGATAGGTTTAATAATCTAGACATGAATATTCCAGATAATGATCAAATACTTAATCCCGTTGATGCGACCAATATAGTGGGTAGTTCTTCTCAATCGATACAGTTTGGAAATCATCGAGATGACGAGACCGACTCTTACAAGGAAATGTCATTCATGGACAATAAAGAATTATCTACTACTTTGTTTATTTCTTGCTTGAAAAAAGATTTCATAATAATAAAGGTGATTAATTTGAGCAAAGTCTTTTGCTACAAATGTGCTAATCCGAACTGCAAGTGGTGGTTGAGAGCGATGAAGTACTTAAGTTCTGACAGATTCGTCATTCATAAATATGAAAAGTATAACACATGTGGTTCGGAGCATATCTTGAGCCAAAATCTTCACACCACGGCAAAGGTCCTCGGTAAATATTTCAAGAATAGATTCTCAAATGACAAAGGCCCTTCTTCAAGGGTTATGGCCAATCAAATCCTTACAAAACTGAGTGTCTTAGTTAGTTATTGGAAGATATATACAGCCATGGGGATTGCTCAGGACTTGGTTAGGGGGACACACGAGCATGGGTATGCAGTCCTTGATGCTTAACGTTACATGCTTGAGTCCACAAACCTAGAAAGTAAGACGGTATTGCATGTTGATGAAAATGAAAGGTTCAAATACTTTTTTGTATCCTATGGTGCTTGGATTCAAGGTTTTCGACATTTGAGAAAAGGCATAGCCGTCAATGGTACCTTCTTGAGGAACAGGTATAATGGAGTTCTACTAGCGGAGGTGGCACAGGATGAGGAGAATCACATCTTTCCTGTTGTTTTTTGTGTAGCGGATAAGAAATATGATGCCTCTTATGGATATTTTTTTGAACTGTGAAGCTGCATCAAAGATGCCAAAGAGTTGTGTTTTGTTTCGTGTTTTGTTTCGGATAGGCATCCAAGTATTCCAAAGATGGGTTCAATTTTCACTTCAGCTCACTTTGATTATTGCATCAGACATCTTAGAGAGAACATTCAGACTAACTTTCACAATGAAAGGATCGTGACCCTTTTTTATAGAGCAGCTAAAGCATATAGTAGAGAGAATTTTTTTAGACCATTTCAATCAAATTACGGATATGCATCCTAAGGCAACAGAACATCTCGTACGTGTCAGTTTCAAGAGATGGAGTCGGGCATTCTGTCCGACAAATAGGTATATTCTTATGAATTTAATATCTTGTTTGAGTTACAGGTTTAGTATGATGTCGTACTAAGTGATTCTTTTGTATAGATACAATATTATGACGTAAAACATAGTTGAATTGGTGAATTCATTGTTTGGTGATGAAAGAGAATTTTCCATCATGGCTTTATTTGAAATAATAAACTAGAAGTATGGCCAATTTTTTCACGAAAGGCGTGTGGAGTTCGAGGACGTAGGAACCCCATTTGTTCTAGAAGGAAAAATAATAATATCAATAACATCTGTATAGGGAATAGGTTATTATCGCATCAACTAGTAGATTACAAGTTCAGTATCAATGGTCATGGTGATGTTGCCACAGTCGATCATCAAACAAGATCTTGTACGTGCAGAGTTTTTGACTTGAACAAAATACCTTGTCCACATGCTATGGTAGCACTTCTAGCTCAATACGGTGCAAAATATAGAACTAAAATTTATGAGTACTCCTCTCCATATTTTTCGATAGAAAAATATACAATGGCATATAGTGGGCATATTACTCCGATACCTCCCGAAGAATTCGGGGTTGTTCCTGTAGAGCTTTTGGTAAGATTAATATCTCTTCCATATATTGACCCAAGCACTATCAAATTAGGAAGAAGGCCAAATAATGGGAAGCGTGGAATCAGAGAATCATCCATCAAGAAGAAACAAGTGCTCCATATATAAGAGCACTAGCCACAAATGAACTATATGTCCGGATCGTAATCGACCATGATAGTTGTAATTGCAAAACTTGTATTGTTGTTTGTTGTGGACTTTATATATTTAACTTATTGTTGTGAATATATATGTTATCATTTATTATATAGAATATCCTTTTTAATAACTCGCGGATCAATAAAAAGAGGCAAAACATGAACTAAATACAACAGACCACAAAATTATTTTCAACAAATTACTCATCTATTGAAACAGATGGGTCAAAAATAGAATATTATCCTCCAACAAATGACAAATCTGTCGCAACAGATGGGTAATATATTAACAGAAATCCAACTGATGACCAAGTTGTTCCAGCACATGGTCCATCTATTGAAAGAACTCAAAAGTCAAAATTGCTATTGCTACTGGATTCAAAATTGTTCCTTTCCTCCAACCGTCGACATGTTAACATGTATAGAAGAAGAAATAGACAAAATAAAAATTAAATAAGAATTAAAAAAACAAAATCAATTAATTTTTTTTCATTAAATGAAAAATAAAATACATAAGGTATAAATCCGATATAAAAGAATTAAAATACATACGCTAAGAGAAGAAACACATTCTACCTACTATTATTATTATCATCATTATTATTGTCAGCTGGCCAATCAACCGGCAGCAGCAGGACCCTCACCAGCCTCTGCATCTCTCTAAACATCCTTGCTCTCACGGCGACCAACTCCCTCTGCATTTCGTTAACCTGCTTCTGAAGTTTCCGCACGGTGTCGCGCAAAATAGTAATGTTCCAAACAGGATCAACCATATCTAGAACATGCATTAATTAACAAAAAATATAAACACAAAAGTAAAAAAAAGAGTCATAATTTGATACAATGTATACTATCAATTGGTAGATTTATATAGAAAAAAAATACTTACCTCAACGAGTAAGGGATATGCTCTTTGAATACAAGTGATTGAAAATGTAATACGAAATACAAAATGCAAGAAATAAATAAAAGTGGAGTAGAATGAAGATTAAAGAATGACTTATTCATAGAGGATTGAATCTGACTGTGTTAGGCAAAAAGGCATGACTGTTCAGCTCCATTGTATTAATTACATTCAAACTGCTGGATTTTTATTTTTTGTGAAAAGTCAACTTTTTCTTTTACATTCACATTTCTCACCTTTCAAAATGGTTTGAGACTTAATAACAACCATTATTATTGAGCCGTTGCAACATATCATCCTGTCACAATAGATAACCCACTATCGCAATAGATTTATCATTTGTTGCGATAGATGGTTTGTATATGCAACAAATGAGACATCTGTTGCAATATATGAATTATCTTTGTGACAAATGGACCATCTATTGGAGCCTGGAAGATATGTTTTAATTTCTTCTAACAGGTGATTCATCAGTTACAACAGATGGGGAATTTGATTCACCAGTTATTTTGAATGTGTTAGACAAAAAGTCACAGCAGTTCACCTCTTTTTTAACAGTCATCACATGCATGCAGATTAATAAACACTATTTGACATTGATAGGGTGGGAAGAATAAGGTGTGTGCAGATGAATGGATCCAATTTCATACGTAGGAGTTATGTATTATTGATAAGGCTATCGTGACAAACACACATAAAGTATAATGATCTTGTGAATGCAGTTTTTTTACCTATTAGACATTGATCCTTAAAACAAGATCCTCCATTTTACAGTTTAGTTTGATAGGTGTAAACTGATAAGGCCGAAGAGTTCCAAGATGGTGGTGTCGATTCTCTATTACAATTTAATGATGATTTTGCTCATATTTATTGTTCAAGTTTGGAGAAGGGTTTAAGTTTTTGGCGGCAACATAAATATTCAATAGTGATTGGGCCGATTTTAATAGTGCAATGGACTTTTGAAAGGCCTCCGAAGCCTCGCACTACAACAAATAAGAATGGAAAACCAATAGAAATTCCCCTGGTCTAATTTATATGGATGGGTTGCTCAAGGAGACTATTATACAACAGAAGGTGCTTGGGAGAATTCCTGTGCAAGAAAGGGGAGATGGAGAAGACTATATATCATCTTAGACCTTGATTAAGAAAAAATATGTAATGCCCTGAGAGTAAACCCTGGGCATCACACGGTGCTTCCAGTCTTAAGGGGACCATAAGCTAACCCATGAGCTAGTACCTGCCATGAGCACTGAATAATAATATCATAATTGCAAAAAAACAATTGATATTTCCATAAGGTTTTATTACTGAATCAATACCGAAATAAGAATCTAAAAAGAAACTGTCTGAATCTAACAAAATACTATTAAACTAAGATGTAAAATGAGAATATGAATACTAAATAACTGACTTTAATGTCTGAAAAGCCTCTAAAACTGAATGACTGTGAGTTGATGGGACATGCCCCAATTAACTCTGCTAACTACTAAACTGAAAAGATGAAATAAATTTATCCGTCCTCAGATGATGAGGACTCACCACTGCAACTGTACTACCGATAGCATGATAAGTCTAATCGCGAGTCGGGAACCGAGCATTAGTGCCTATGATATAATACATCATAGCGCAAAAGAAAGGTATGTGATCAGTACTTTGAATGTACCTATATGCTAAATGAGGTAGGCTGACATATGTTGACACCTAATTTTTTCCCTCCACGACTAAATTTAATCATGAGTTTCTTCGGTTCGTAATAAAGATTAAAATATTTATTTCATCCGAATAAAATTGGTCAAAGTATTTATCCAAATAATTTTATCATTTTAAGTAGCAATTATACATTATCGTATTCAATTATACGAGATTATATAATTTTGTTACTTAAATAACTATTTTACGGAATAACTAGTTGGTAATTAGTTTCAAATCTTAATTCAATTTGGTCAATTTATTAAGTTTGACTTTAATTGAGGTCAATTTGACTGCAATCGCAATATAATTGACCAATTACCTTTCAATTAGATTAAAATTTAAACACAATTGACTAAATTTTATCAGTAGGCTATTTAAGAAATAGCCTATACCTAATCCTAATTGGGGTCATGTCTTAAATGACCCCAAAGTCTTATTTCTATCCGGCCCAAATTTTAAAATCATTTTTCAGCCCATTGGCCGAACACTTCAGCAGCCTCCCTAAATATCAACCAACCGGTCCACAATACACTCTTGACCCGACCCGTTCCCCCTACTCTTTCTCCTTTAGCGTACAACAACTACAGTACGCAACAACAACATCAGAAAACACCAACGACAACCACTGAGCCACGGCAAAAACCAAAACAGCGAAATCGACCCGCCATCAACCCGATTCCCCTCATTCTCGACCCAAATCCGTCAATCCGCAACCAACCCATCCTTTTTCTCTTCGTCACGTGTCTCACGCACCAGTGAGACGAGCAAAGAAACCCTCGAATCTTCTAGAAGATCGATTAGGTGTCATCCTCCAACGCCCAACTCCGCGAATCTAGGGATAACGGTATAATTTTGGTACATATTTGGGCGATTTTTATTGATGGGGAGGGGAATTCGGTTTTCCCAATATTCTCGATTTTCAAATTCTTCAAAAAACTCCAAATTTGGTACAAGTTGGTGATGGGAAAAACTTATCTAGAGTTCAAATTTTGAATTCCCTTTTTTGCAAATACCAAAGTTATCCTCATTTGAAGCCCTAAAAAAAAAACCCTAGTTTATTCTCTATAAAAGGGGTGGAGAATTTTGTCGCCAGAAAAAAAAAAATCGGGGTTCGAAAACGGAGGAAGAGAAAAAAAGAGAGAGTCAGCCTTTGAAAAAGAAAGATACAGTTTTGATTAGTAAAATTTTCATTTTTGGGCGTTCGTCGAGTAATTAGAGCTTCCGAGGTGACGACGCCGGCGTTTTTCCGGTGGTGGTGGAGTCCGACGTCAGCTCGTAGGCCTATTTTGCTGCCCCGAAAGAGGTAAATACTGTTTCCCATTTCTATCTCTGTTATCATTTCCTTTTCTCTCTTCTTTGTCTCCTTCTATGTAATTATAACGTTGTTTGTTTGCAGGGAGTAGCTGTAGATGGCTATGATGGCCTTAGGATTAGTTTGTGACTTGTTGCTGCGCTAGTTCATTGAATCAGCGCTTATGTCGAAATTTTCCATGTGATTATGTTGAATATGCTGTTTCAATTGATTTCGTTAGCTATCTGTCTGTGACTATTTTTATGGAGCTACTTGAATCTAACTCAGTGTTTATTTCGAGTATAAACGTCAAATAGTGATTCTCTTCTACCAAAGACTGAGGCTTTAGGGAATGGTTTTTATTGTAGATAACCCTGTTCGTCTTTCGACATGCCAGTGCTTTCTTTTTTTCCCTCTAAACCAGCAACCTTTTTTGTATGAATGTTTCTGTAAATGAAATTATGTGAACTTGTGCTTATGTTTCGGCTGTCTCAACTTGTCCTTGGTGGTTGTGTTTCCAAAGCAATGAACCCAATAAGGGGAAACAATTTCACAGTAGAATGTTCTCAGTTAATGAAATTAATGAGTGTAGAATTTTCATATTAGTTGAGATACTAAAAAATGTGAACTTTTTGATGGTTCTCTCTGTGAAAAATGCCGAGGTATGAGAAATACCCATCTGTTATACATGAATATCGATCTCGTTCTGCAATAAGCTTTTGTTGGAAAATGAGTTGCATCTTTTGTTCAGTAGGCTACTTTTCTTTCAATCTTCTATTAATCCTTTGGTATGGAAACTCTAGTTTGGTTATGTTAACACTACCCTTTGCATTCTTAATTAATTGTCGTCCTTGCTAAAGATAGATGAATGCAATGTTTTGGTTTAAAATCACCTGCAACATGATGGCTTCCACCCTGAAAAGGCTTATTTTCTTCTTGTTCGAAGTTGTCAGTTAACCTTTGTAATTCAACAAGTTGTAGACTTGTTAAATTGTATTGAAATTGAATTTGATTATATTGAAATTATTTTAATAATGAAACATAAATTATTATGCCACACAACATGTTCGCAGATTCTATGCTTACTTTCCCACGCCATTCTTTGTTATGCCTTTTTGTTTGAAAACCAAATAAGAGGTGCATTATAGTCTGACTTCGTAGTAGTAGAAGTTTGCTACAGCGGTTATATTTTGTAGAGTCAATTATGTTATGTTTCATTATATATTTATGTGAAGTATTTTAACAAATAACAATATTAGGAAGACATTTGAAATTGAACCGATGCGCAACTATTATTCGGACAATTTGGTAGTTGTTTCGAAAGATAAAATCAATTATAACAAAACTTTGTATTGGACCTACAAAAACAAAAGAAGCATTAGTTAAAATTGAACCGAAACAAGAAGATATACACTTGTTTAATTTGTCTCCTTAACATTACTTAGTACCAAAAGGGTGTGGCCTAAGTAATAATCAATAAAGTGAGTATTTTTCTGTCTTTTTACTCACCCTTGTATTCCTGGTTGCAGACTTACTTAGTGAGCTTAATTGTCATACCTTTTTCTGTGATCGTCTTATAGGCTTTAAGTATGAAGAATGAAATCCTTTTGATATGATATTTCTTTAAATACGAATGTGTCAACTGGACCTTTTTTTTCCTGTACACACAATCCTACTGTCAACCTCACCTCTTAAAGGAAATTGACTTAAAGATTCAAGTTGCCTAGACTAGAGATTCATATTTAGTTGATTAGTCAGAAATGATATGTTAACGCATCTAATTTGAATATTCTTGTTTTTTAACGGTTGAAATATGCAAATAATTATTCTTGAAAATTTCCCAGTAGTTTGATGTTTAATGTTAAATTTTGCCCTTGGAATTACACTGGTGTTTGAATTTGTTGTTCCCTTTCCTAGTCTATTCCTCGTATTGTTATTAGTTGGTATACACCCCTTGTGATTGCTTTACAAAATCATTTCATAACATGTTTGTTGGGCCTTCTCGTCACATTGAAACGATAAACTGTCCGTTCTAAGTTCATAAACTCTGTTCCTTCCACACTTTACCTGTATGCTAACATATTTAGATGCGGTAGGAATCCCATAGTTTATTCATTACTAAAATTTGCACACATATTAACTTTTTCTTCTTTTTTTTTTTCTTTGCATATGGATACATTTGGGTCCTAAATGGACTCTTCCCATGTTTGCATTATTGACATGGGCCATTGGGGCCCATTACCCTCGAGTCAATGTCGAAGCCTCCCAAAAGATAAATATATGGCATACGAATATAAGGAGTTGAACGAAGAAGAATGGGCTAAAGTCCCATCGTTGAAGCGTCCAAGAGACCTGAAAGTCTCAATTTCCATTTCATTTATTTATTATTCATTTATTATTGTTGTCCTGTTTATTTAGTTATTTATTTTATTTGGGCCACGAAGCCAAGGGTGTATTTAATACAGATGGAGCGAGACTCGAGCCAAAGGCTCGAAAGGCTCGAAAACTAGATTATGACAGGTGAAACGGGTCGAAAGCCTAATTAGATTAGGACAGGGTTCGTTAATTTGGGCCCAATGACCCGTCTTTTACTTCCTCCCTCCTTTTCCCTTTTATGTGTTTATTTGCTTATTAGTTTGTTTAGACTTAGTTAAAATTCCTACGAAGTCGCTCAAATCTATTTACACACGTCTTTTCTAAAAAGTCAATCACTTTTCAACAAATTAATCTTTTCAGAAGTTAATCAAAAGATGTTTTCAAAAAGTGAGTTAGCGGGCGTTTTAGGTGTCTAATCTCTTACTAAAATGTTAATAGGAACCGCTTACTTAGAATTTTCAAATTTAAACGATTTGTTTGTTTTGGATTGTTTAAAATGTTTTATAAAGGTTTCTTAATTCCTTTTCAAAATTAAGTGGCGACTCTAAATAAGTCAAAATTTCTTCGCAAAACAACATACAAGATTTCATGTATATGAATAATAAACTATCTGAATATATATGTAAAGCATGGAATACTGAGTAGAGAATATGAAATCTGTAGATACTGAATATATGTGAAATCTGTAAATATTGAGAATGCGTGAAAGTCTGTAAATGCTGAAGATAAGTGAAAGTCTGTAGAAACTGATGATGCATGACCAAACATGTAACATGAACTAAATAAAATCTGTAAACTGAAATAATTGATATCTGTATGCTTTGGTCAAACAATACTAAGACTGAGTAACTGAATTAGGACTGTAACTAAGATTGCATCTGAGATTGTTGGAGGTATTATCTAATCGACATGCCCCAATCTGAGCTAATCGGGGTCCAATCTGTAACCCCATTTGGAAGGGTATTAATACCATGCCATGGGTACTAACATTGGCTGTATGAATTTACTAAACTGGTAAAATGTCGTAAAGGACTGAGGGTGTTAAACCTGAACTGACGGGTGACCCCTGTGAGCTAGTCAAGTCTAATCTGACGAGTGACTTCTCATATCCTACGCTGTCTACATAGTTCTGGAGTATAGGAAATGCTACTAACGACTCTTCCTATTGGACAGGGAAGCCGCCATCCATATACTCACTCGGTTATAAATCCTACTCCTAACTGAAAGACACTGAAATACTAGACTGCTATGAGTTTAACTACCTGATAACTGACTATTCTGATAATGCTCATAGTATGTTCTGCAGACTATTCTATCATGTACTGAGACTAGACTAAATAAACAATTAAGGTTTTTGGGTATTCAATACCCCCAGGACAAAAAAACAATAATAGCAAGATGATACTAAAACTTGGGTTACAAAGCATGAAGGCTTTTATTAAATCAATCACTCTTGTAGGCATTTTATTAAACACTTGTAGTTCATTGCTTAGTCAAATCATGGGAATACTATGGAACTTGTAAAAATAACATGAATTTAACATCAAAGCACTAAGTCAGGGTTTTATTTAATAAATGATAACATTAAAACATGGAGAATCGAATAACAACAATAATTTCATTGAAACATGGTAAAAAATCATAGTTTATGGAGATTCATGGATGAAATCATTATTTTAAATCAATTAACTTAAAAATATCACAATTTTATAATTTAAAAGGATTACTTGAACTCTATGGATGAAAGAGATCCATGGATGAACATCTAGCATACCTTAACTGATGAATTTCTTGAAGTTCTTGGTGAATTCTTGAGAATTGGTCTTGAATTTGTGAGAGCTAGGGTTCTTGTTCTTGAAAAGGGGATCTTTGCTTGTGAGAGGAATTAAAATAATAATGACTACTTGGGGTGTTTAGGGATTAAATTTTGTGTTTTAGGTCAATTTGAGCCATGGAAAAAGACACAAATACCTCTGAATGAATTTAAAAATGGAAGCTGAAAATTGAAGATCTCGATTTCTGGCCTTGGCGCGACGCGCCACTATCGCACCAAGCCACTGGAAAAGGGACAATTGGAACCTGGACAAATACTGTGATGCGAGCTATCGCGACATGTCTTTGAAATGTCAATTTGACCACCTCCGCGATGCACCATGATCGCAGAGTCACACTGGAAACTGATGATTGCTATTTACACTGGCTCCACGACATGCTGATGTGTAAAATGATGGGATCTAACCACTGAAACTTAAAATTTACATAACTTCTTACCCGGTTATTGAATTTCGGCGAATTTTATATCGTTGGAGAGCTAATTCAATTTCCTACGCAATGGCAGGCTCTAAACTAAAAAATAATGAGTGTTTCAAAAATTTTATATACAAATAATCATGCATTGGGACTTAGATCATGCTATGGAAATACGGGGTGTTACAATATCTCCTCCTTAAGATCATTCATCCTCGAATGAAACTGGTTAAGCTGAGGAAAATTATTGGACTGAGCTTACACACTGAATATGCATATCTGATGCATGGAATGCATGACTGAACTGACTTGTAAATGGACGGCTGACATGAACATGATGTGCAACTAAAACTGAGCATGATAGAGAGAAATCTTAAGAATATTAGTACCTTATACTGAATCTGGATTCGCAGAGAAAAGATGAGGGTACTTGGTCCACATATCTACTTCTGCTTTCTAAGTGGCTCTCTCAACGGTCTGATTCCGCCAAAGAACTTTGACCAATGGAACTTCTTTATTCCTTAGTCTACGAACTTGATGATCAAGAATTTTGACTAGAACTTCCTCAAAGGAAAGACTGTTCTGAACATCTACGCTTTCTAGAGGAACAATTACAACTGGATCACCAATACACTTCTTCAATAATAAGACATGGAACACCGAGTGTATTGAGGCTAGATCTGAAGGAAACTCAAGCTCGTAAGCTACCTTTCCGAAATGACTGAGAACTTTGAAGGGACCTATATATTGGGGACCAAGTTTCCCTTTCTTATCAAATCTCTTCACTCTCTTCATGGGACAGATTTTCAAGAACACAAAATCACCGATCTCAAACTCGAGATCTTTTTTACTCACATCTACATATGATTTCTGTTGGCTCTGGGCAGCCCTATGCCTCTCTCTAATCAACTGAACCTTCTCTAAGGCATCAAATACCAAGTCAAGACCTACTACCGTGGCCTCACCTACTTCAAACCAACCAATATCTACATCTCCTACCATAGAGAGCCTCAAATGGAGCCATACAGATAATGGAATGACATCTGTTATTATATGTGAATTCAATCAAGGGCAAATGGTCATCCCAACTACCTTTGAAATCAACTACACATGCTCTCAGCATATCTTCAAGAGTCTGAATGGTCCTTTCTGCTTGACCATCTGTCTGAGGGTGAAAGGCTCTGAGATGGACTTGGGTACCAAGACCCTTTTAAAATACTTTTCATAAGTGAGAGGTAAACTAGGTACCTCTATCTGAGATGATAGATAAAGGAACACCGTACAACCTAACTAACTCTCTGAGATAGAGTATGGCATAGTCCTCGGCTGAATAAAAGGTATGGACTGGCAAGAAATGAGCTGATTTGGTCAGCCTGTCTATGATAACCCAAATAGAATCGTGCTGATGGAGAGTACGAGGCAGTCCCATCACAAAGTCTATGTTCAATTCTTACCACTTCCAAATGGGAATACTGAACTCCTGTATAGACCTACTAGGCTTCTGGTGCTCAATCTTAACTTGCTGACATGTAGAAAACTTAGCTACAAACTCTGCAATATCTTTCTTCATCCCACTCCCCCAATAGATCTCCCATAAATCACGGTGCATCTTTGTGGCCTCTGGATGAATTGAGTAATGCGCACCATGCGCCTCTGCAAGAATTCGTTGCCTCAAATCATCTACACCAGGCACACACAAACTACCCTGACAATGCAATACACCATCTTCCCCTTAGGATAAAACCTCAATTTTCTGATCTCTGACTAATTCTTTCAACTTAACTAGACTGGGATCTCTATCCTGCTTTTCCTTCACCTTAGAAACTAAAGATGATTCTGAGCTACTCTGCACCCAGATACTACCCTATGCTGAGTCAACTAAGCAGAAACCTAGTCGGGAAAGATGATGAACTTCCTGAGCTAACTTCTTCTTATCATCCTCAACATGAGCAACACTACCCATAGATAATCTACTGAGAGCATCCGCCACTACATTGGCCTTGCCCGGATGATATAGAACGCTCATGTCATAATCTTTTAATAACTCTAACCACCTTCTCTAATGCAAATTCAAATCTTTTTGGGAGAACACATACTGTAAGCTCTTATGGTTAGTGAACACATCTACATACACCCCATACAAGTAATGCCTCCAAATATTTAGGGCAAATACTACTGCTGCTAACTCAAGATCATGAGTCAGATAATTCTTCTTATGGGGTTTAAGTTGTCTGGAGGCATAGGCTATGACCTTATCTCTCTGTATGAGGACACAACCCAAACCTACTCTAGATATATCACAGTACACAACAAACCTTTCTAGACCACCTAGTAAGGTAAGAACTAGGGCTGAGGTGATTTGAGTCTTCAAATCCCAAAAACTCTTCTCGCAGGAATCTGACCACTAAAATATAACTTTCTTATGAGTTAATCTGGACATGAGGGATGCAATATAAGAAAATCCTTCAACAAACCAATAGTAATAGCCAACTAAACCCAAGAAACTCCTGATGTCTAATGGAGAGATGGGTCTAGGCTAGTTTCTCACCGCTTCAGTCTTTTGAGGATCAACTCTAATGCCATCACCGAAAATAATATGGCTAAGGAAGGATACTGATCTTATCTAAAATTCACACTTACTATATTTAGCGAATAACTGATGAGCTCTAAGAGTCTTAAGTACTATTCTAAGATGGTCTGTATGATCTCTTTCGCTACAAGAGTAAACAAGAATGTCATCAATGAAGACTATAACAAACATGCCTAAGTATTGCTTGAGCACTCGGTTCATCAAGTCCATGAAGGTTGCTGGGGCATTCGTGAGATCAAAGGACATGACTAGAAATTCAAAGTGACCATACCTGGTTCAGAAAGCTCTTTTTGAAATGTCACATTCTCTGACCCTGAGCTGATGATAGCCTGATCTGAGGTCTATTTTTGTAAAATAGCTGGCACCCTAAAGTTGATCAAACAAGTCATCGATTCTAGGAAGTGGATATTTATTCTTTACTATAACCTTGTTTAACTGACGGTAGTCAATACACATTCTGAGATAACCATCTTTCTTACGCACAAATATAACTGGTGCGCCCTATGGAGAGATATTGGTTCTGATGAATCCCTTATCCAGAAGATCCTTTAACTGTTCTTTTAAATCCATGAGTTTAGCTAGAGCCATTATGTATGGCAGAATAGATATGCGCTGAGTATCTAAAAGAAGGTCTATTCTAAATTCTATTTCCCTTTCGGGAGGAACTCTTAAAAGATCTTCAGTGAACATATCTGAGAATTCATTTACTATTGAAACTAACTCAAGAGTTGGAGTTTCTGAGTTAGAGTCTTTGACTCGCACAAGATGATAGACATATTTTTTGGATACCATTCTTTTCGCTCTAAGGTACGGAATCAACTAGTACTACCCCTCCATTCAAGGATTGGTTTATTTGGGAACTCAATATGAACTATTCTGTTTCTATAATCGACTGAGGCATAGCATGGGTGGAGCCAATCCATGCCAAGAATGACGTCAAAATCTGTCATCTCTAACTCCACGAGATCAACTGAGGTAACTTTCTAAGATATTATGACCGGACAGTTCCTGTATACCTGTCTGGCTATAATAGAAATGCCTACTGTGATAGACACCAAAAAGGGCTCTGTTAGAGTTTCAGGACTGACTCCAAAGTTTATGGCTAATATGGAGTTCCAAAAGAAAGAGAAGCTCCAGGGTCTGGTAAAGCATAAACATGTAAGTGAAAGACCTATAACATACCAGTAACTACGTCAGGAGAATTTTCTTGATCTTGGCAGGACTGAAGAGCATATAATCTATTTGGACGTTGACCACTGGTAGTACTGGAAGCAGCACCCTGGTGAGTTGGGCGACCAGATGGAATTGACAATTGATGGGACTGGCCTTGCTGGCACAAATCCCTAACTTTCTAAGCAACTACTTGAAACTCTCGAATCCGATGGCCTGGCTTGCCATACCTAAAACACACATCACTACCTGCTTTACACTCACCCTAATGGTGTCCGCCATATTTCTGACATAGAGGATTTGTACGAGCACTACTAACACTGACCTGGGACTTAGATCCTGGTGCTCTATCCCTATTATCATTTTTGAATTTGGGTACTGGTGCATTGGATGAAGAGGGTACTAAGGCTGAAGACCTCTGATGAAACTGAGGACGGTTACCACCCTCTGACTTTGGCTGACTAAAGTTAAATCTACCCATCCTAGCTCTATTGTTTCCTCTCTCTCTCTTCTTAATCTTCTGCTCCTCTATCTGTTGAACATAGACCATCAGCCTAGACAAGTCCATCTCACTAATCAGTATTGTAGTCCTACACTCCTTGACCACACTATCAGACACTCTAAATACAATTTTTCTCATCTTAGATCTGTTATCAGCTACCACATGAGGAGCATATCTAGCTAACTGAGTGAACTTGAGGGAATACTCCCCTACGCTCATGCTACCCTACCTCAAGTTGATAAACTCTAAAACCTTCGCCTCTATCAACTCCAATGGAAAGAATCTATCTAGGAAAGCTGTGGAAAAATCATCCCATTCTACAGGCCTACATTAATACCTCTATCTACCTTTTACTGCTTAAACCAAGTATGGGCTACATCCTGTAATTGATATGCAGCCAACTCAGCAGTCTGACTAGATGTCACCCCCATAGCATCCGTGACCTTCTGAACTATATCTAAGAATTCCTGTGGATCCTCTTCAAACTTGGATCCCATGAAAGAAGGAGGATTCATTCGAGTGAAGTCTTGAATTCTGGTTGTAGCAGTATTGGCCACTGGGTTGGCCAAAATAGCAGCTATCTATTCATTTTGTGCTGCTACAGAGTTTGTTAAATTAGTGAACACAGCTTTGAATTCTGCATGAGAGACATGCTCATCCAAAGGATATACCTGGATGAGCTGAGGGGCTGGCTAGTTTTCGATTCTTCGTGGGAGGCATATTCTCTAAACGGAAGGAAGAAACAGATTAGACAGGGGGTTTAACTTGAGCTCATCCTCACTCGCACGACATAAATAGTGAAAGAAGGGAAACTTTTCCTAAACGCCTTGTAGCCTTTCATCCATAAGTGTGGCGCGCTACACACCTATGCACAAGACTCTACTCGACGCATCTTTTAGACTTCCTAGGACACTTTAAAACCTTAGGCTCTGATACCAAGTTTGTAACACTTCGAAAGTAAACCCTGGGCATTACACGATGCTTATAGTCTCAATGGGACCACAAACTAACCCATGAGCTGGTACCTGCTGTGAGCATTGAATAATAATATCATAACTATGGAAAAACAACTGATATTTCTATAAGGTGTTATTATTGAATCAATACTGAAATAAGAATCTAGAAAGAAACTGTCTGAATCTAATAAAATACTGATAAACTGATATGTCAACTGAGAATCTGAATACTAAATAACTGACTCTAATGTCTGAAAATACTCTAAAACTGAATGAATGTGAGTTGATGGGACAGGCCCTAACTAACTCTTCTAACTACTATACTGAAAACATGAAATAAAATAATCTGTCCTCGGATGATGAGGACTTACCATTACAATTATACTGCTGATAGCCTGATAAGCCTAATCGCGATTCGGGAATCGAGCATCAGCACGTATGATATAATACATTATAGGACAAAAGAAAGGTATGTGATCAGTACTTTAAATGTACTAGTATACTAAATGAGGTAGGCTTACATACAAGGTTTCATGAATAGGAATAATAAACTCTCTGAATATACATGTAAAGCATGGAATACTAAGTATAGAACATAAAATCCGTAGATACTAAATATATGTGAAATATATAACTACTTAGAATGTATGAAAGTCTGTAAATGGTGAAGATACATGAAAGTCTATAGATACTGAGGATACATGCCCAAGCATGTAACATGAACTGAATAAAATCTATAAACTAAAATACTAAAATAATTGATATTTGTATGCTTTGGTCAAACAACACTAAGACTGAGTAACTGAACTGAGACTACATTTGAGATTGTGGGAGGTATCATCTAACCGACATGCCCCAATCTGAGCTAATCGGGGTCCAACGTTTAACCCCAATTGGAAGGGTGTTAATAATGTTCCACGGGTACTAACACTGGCTGTGTGGATCCACTAAACTGGTAAAATGTTGAAAAGGACTAAGGGTGTCAAGCCTGAACTGACGGGTGACCCCTGTGAGATAGTCAAGCCTAATCTGACAGGTGACTTCTCATATCCTACGTTGGCTATGTAGTTTTGGAGTATAGGGACTGCTACTAATGACTCTGCCTATTTGACAGGGAATCCTCCATCCATATACTCCCTCGGTGCTAAATCCTACTCCCAACTGAAAAATGCTGAAATATTAGACTGATAACTGACTATTCTAATAATGCTCATAGTATGTCCTGAAACTATTCTATAATGTACTGAGACTAGACTAAATAAACAACTATGGTTTTCGGGTATTCAATGCCCCCAGGAAAAAAAAACAATAATAGCAAGATGACACTAAAACTTGGGGGACAAAACATGTAGACTTTTATTAAATCAATCACTCTTATAGGCATTTTATCAAACACTTGTAGTTCATAGCTTAGTCAAATCATGCGAATATTATGAAACTTGTATAAATAACATGAATTTAACACGAAAGCACTAAGTTAGGGTTTAATTTAATAAATGATAACATTAAAACAAAGAGAATCGAATAACAACAATAATTTCATTGAAACATGGTATAAAATCCTAGTTCATGGAGATTCATGGGTGAAATCATAATTTAAAATCAATTAACTTGAAAAGATCACAATTTTATAATTTAAAAGGGTTACTTGGACTCCATGGATGAAAGGGATCCATGGCTGAACATCTAACAGACCTTAACTGATGAATTTCTTGAAGTTCTTGGTAAATTCTTGAGGATTGGTCTTGAGATTGAGAGCTAGGGTTCTTGTTCTTGAAAAGGGGATCTTTGATTGTGAGAGGAATTAAAATAATAATGACTACTTAGGGTGTTTAGGGTTAAATTTCATATTTTAGGTTAATTAGAGTGGTGGAAAAAGACCCAAATACCCTTGAATGAATTTAAAAACGAAAGATGAAAACTGAAGATCGTGATTTTTGGGCTTGGCGCGATGCTCCCCTATCGCGCCAAGCAACTAAAAAAGGGATAATTGGGACCTTGACAAACACCGCGATGCGGAGTTATTGTGGCAAGCCTTTAAAATGCCAATTTAACCACCTCTGCAATGCGCCATAATCGCGGAGTCACACTGAAAACTGACGATCGCTATTTATATTGGCTTCGCGACGCACTAATGACTAAAATGAAGGGGTCTAACAAATAAAACTTAAAATCGTCATAACTTCTTACCCGATTATCGGATTTTTGCTAATTTTATATCGTTGGAAAGCTAATTAAATTTCCTACATAATGAAAGGATATAAACTAAAAAATAATGAGTGTCAAAAATTTTATATATGAATACTCATGCATTGGGACTTAGATCATGCTAGAGAAATACGGGGTGTTACAAAACATAGGGAAATAAGTAAGAAACTTCTAACCAATCTGGCCAATGAAATTAACTTGAAAGATGAAAAACTTGAATGAACTTCAAATTTGGAAATGTATCCAAATATTGAAATCTGCCAGTCGTTCTTGAAAAAGAAAAATGCTAAAGAGGACTGGAGTTGGACACTTTGCTAAGGACTGCAACTAGCGAGCGTGGCTTCAATGAAGACCCACAAAGCATAGGACCAGAACTCTAAGGAACCATCTTGGCGAGCATAGAGGATTGGTAATATTTTCAGTCAAGAACGAAACCTGAACCAATAACTCTAGAAGTAAAAATAAGGGAAGCCAATGCGTCAATTTCTGAAGTCTAACTTGCATTCCATGCGTTTTGTTTGTGGTTCTGATTAGGTCAATGGCAATAGATACAAAAAGGACTGAAGTTGGGTAGAAATTCCACGCCTTGTTGTTTCCACTCTCTTTGACCAGACCAGAGCCATAACTAGGAGGCATGGGATACAAGTTTAACTTTAAAAATTTCCACCTTGGCTTGATCCTTATTTTTACTTTAGGAGTTGTTGGTTAAGGTTTCATTTCTGACCAAAAATATTACCTAGTTAATATGTAAATTAATTTAGCTATAACTAGGGGTGAGTTCATAGGGTCAACTACAACTTCAATTGAGTCTTTTGCAATTGCATGATATTGGTATTGCATTCCTCCTGACCCGAGTCGCGATCGATCACTCTGAGTTGAAATATTTCTTATTAACTTAATATTAAGTTAATATCTGAATTGGTTTATCTAGAACTACGGGTGAGTTCATAGGGTCAATTACAACTTCAATTGAGTCTTTGGCAATTGCATGATGTTGGTATTGTGTTCCTCTCAATCTAAGTCATCGATTGATCACTCTGAGTTAAAATGATTCTTATTATCTTATTATCAAGACAATACCTAAAATTCATTAGTGTTACAGTTGAACTTAGCACACTTTATTATGATGACATGGTTAAAAATTACGTATATCTTTAAATATTTTAAAAAATAATTAAGATTAATTAGGACCAAATTAACATTTTCAAAACTTGTCATTCTTTTCCAAAATACTAATCAATCCATCCAAATCATCCATTTGCTGGAAAAATATTTCATCATTTCAAATCTTGAGTTCTCGATCTTTTCTGTCTCTCAACAATTCAGACAACAACTACTCAACAAATTGCTCAACCCCTCACAACAGATCAATTTTCTTCCCATTTCCAACCACATAGGTATTTTTTTGACTTTATTCTTGCTTGTATCTGTTGTTTTCTCTGTCTTCATTGGTAACAAAGTTTGAGAAGAGTTCTAGATTTATTTTTTTATTAAATTAGGGATTTTAAGTTAATGATGAAAAAGAAGACTTTTAGTTATATTATCTTTGAGAATGGGTTTACAATTTTGATTTTTGATGATAAAATCAAAGGAAGAACCTGAGAAAACCCTAGTTTTTGTTATAATGTTCTGTTAAATGTCGTGGTATTGTTGGATGGTGTTTGTGGTGTTGGTGGTATTGGTGGTGTTGGTGGTCGTCGTGGTGGCACTGGTGGTATTTTTGGTGGTTGTTGTTGGTGGCATTGGTTGGTGGTGTTTGTGGTGGCTATTGGTGGTGTCGATATTGGTGGTGTTTGTAATGTATTTTTTAAAATTTATGCATACATCAATTGTAATGTAATTTTTATTTTTTTGTTGTTTGTAGGTAAAACATGTCTCCCAAAAGAAAAGAAAGTGAAAGTGGATCAACTTCTGACCACCAAACAAAAAAGGCTACAGTACAGAGAGATTCGGAGGAGCTTCCTGAACAATTTCAGTCAAGGAAAAGTGAAGGTGAGAAAAGATATGAAAATGATGTTGTTGGAGGTGGCCAAGGGTCTGTAGATAGTGATGAGAAAAATAAACGTGAGGAGAAGAAGAAGAAGATAAACAAGAAGATGAGAAAGTATAAAGTGAGAAAGAGTATGATCATCAACATGATGATAATTCATCACCAATGGGGCCTGAATTAATATTGAAATCCCAGCATGATCATGTCAAAAATATTAGTATTGACAGGTTTCAAGTTGCGATACCGATAGATGACCCTACGAAGTAACTGGTGATCTTGTACTTAAATGTTAGTTGGGGAAACCTTTTGATGACTTTAGGAAAACTATAAAGAATGAGAACATAGATAGAATTTTTAAGAAGAGCTGCTTTGGACACTTTCTTGAGTTACCTAAGGACCACACTACCCGTTCCCAAATGAGCAAGACATATGGTCTTATCAAGCACAACATCAAGTACATGGGGGATGATAAATATTCGAAGGAGGGGGCAAAAAGATGTATGAAATCTAGATCAACTGTTGTGGCATGCCGATTTATTTTGGCTTGAAAGAGTTTGTCATAGTGATGAGCTTGAGATGTGATCATCCATAAGAACCTCTCACCAAGGAAACAACACGCAAAAGGTCCAAGGCAAGCAGGATAGCCAAACCACCACCATTAAATAGTGGGAAAGCATTGTCCCAGCGACCACCCACCAAAACCAACAAATGCAAGGAAAAATTAATGGGTTATTGGACATTGCTGGATATGAGTACAAAGACAATAAGTTGATAGAACATCTCAAGGATAAAACCATATCAAAGAAGTCCAAGGAGAAATTGTGCTTAGTTTGGTTTGCCCATTCCATTATATTGGCAAGAGGCGTCAACAAAGTCATAAAAGATGATTTCATAAAATTTCTGATGGTTTTGAGAAATTTAACAATTATCCCTGGAGATATGACAACTACCACTTGAATGTCAAATAATTACTAACAAAGTTATCGCCAAAGACGATCACATTATATGGTTTTCCTTGGGCTTTCATAATAAATTTAATCACTATTTGTTTACTTATCCATTATTTTTATTGAATAATTATTATGAATTTTTTTTGCATGCCTCCTTTTTACATTTTTAAGGCTTGGTCATTTGATACCTTTCCTTACCTCTGAAATCAGGTCAAGGATTACCCAGATGAGGTTTCTCATCCAAGGATCGTTAGGTGGATGGATGCAAAGAGCAACATAAGAATTTCCAAGTCCTGACAACCAGGTTTGGAAACAGCAAACGATAGGGGCTTTCAGATAGTTTCTTTTGAAAAAAGTAGTCCAAAGTATGACTCCCTCTTATTGACCAGGCAAACTCCTTTACTAGTTATTTTTTCAAAATCATAGATGTGCTTGACGCACATGGAAACTGCTTTTTTAATGATATCAAAGTATTTTTGCCTCACAGAGTGGTTTATGATATCAGGAATAGTGCTATATTCACATCTCATCAGGAGGACAGGGGGATATGGAAAAAGAATCATAGTGAGTCATTTATTCTCAAAGATGGTTGGGAATCGACAACAAATCGAATGGGCATTCAAGCTTGGACTTAATTTGTCTGGGATAAAGCCATTCCTACAATAATTAGCATTTTCTTGTGGAAGCTCTTATTTTACTTTGTATGCGGGGATTTCAAAGTCAGTTAAGGGAATAAATTTAGACGAAAAGGTATAAGATTAGCAAAAAAATACTAAGGAGGCTGAGCTCTTTAACCCTCCGAATGATGCAGTACATCTTCTTTCAAGTAAAATAATTTGACTCAAAGAAAGATATTGAAATAGATGTGCCATCTGTTGCGACAGATGAGTCTTTTATTGCAACAGATTACCAGTCTACTGCAAATAGTGCAATAGATGGATAATATTTTGTGATAGACAATCCATATTTCATAGTAGATTAACCATCTGTTGCTCTAGTTCTCTGAACCCAATCAATAAATTACCCATCTATTAGAAATTATATAATAGATAAGTAATCTGATGCAATATATTGTTAATCTGTTATGACATATAGATCAACGATTGTGATAGATGGGTTATTTATTGCAATAGATTATCCATCCACTGCAACTAGTACACCAGATGGGTAATCTATTGTGATAGATGATTCATATTTCGCATCAGATTACCCATTTGTTGCTTTGGTTCTTTGAACTTGACTCAACAAATTACCTATCTACTGCAAATTATGCAATAGATGGGTAGTCTTATGCAATATATTGTTAATCTATTATGACAGATAGATCAGCTATTGCGATAGAAATATCATCTGTTGGATAAGTTATCTGTGTTAACATGTAACCTAACTGATTGGAAATTATTATATGATTTAAATGTATCTGTCTTTTTGTATAGGTTGTGCATCCATGGATGGATCGTGCCTACTGAGAAGGAGTTGGGGATGACTTCTTTTATTATTTTAGGTCTTGTTGATACAATAGCAGACCCACAAGTGAAGTTAATAAAGAAGGATTTGGCTGGAGCAACAACCATAATAAGAGCAGTTAGGAAAGGTCAGCCTAATGTTTAGGCTCTTCATGACCAACCTACTACAACAGATCCGGGTGTTTCTTCTGGGGGTATTGCTGGTAGAGTTGTTGATGTTAGTGGCAGACATGCTGATGCTACTGCTAGTGATGAGCATGTTGATACTCAAGAAAAAATAAATATATTTGAAAATACCTATTTCATAGGTCCCTTTACCCTTACATAGGTCCCTCTCACCCTTACACCGGTCTCTCTCACCCCTCTTCACCCTTATGTTCTCATTGTAAATGTGAAGAGTGCAAGGAAAGCTATGATAAACTCTTTGAAAAAGTAGAGTCTATCACTAATGCTTTTAAGGAATTGAAATCCAAGAGGGGTGTCATAGCATCCAAGAAGGTGAGGGAGCCATACACTCCTGCAGTGGCGGTTGGGAGGAAGAAAAGAGCAATTAGCCAAGTACTCTCTAATCGAAAATCCAAAAATTTACAACCCCTCCCTCTCTAAAAGTTGTTGAAGTTTAGGAACCATTCAAGAAGGTGAACATATACGCAAAACTTGGCACCAAAGAGAAGAGGGATCTGCGATGGGCCAAGAATTCCAAGCAAGGTGCATAAGATTACCCCATCCATACCTTTTATTCCCAACACTTTAGGAGTATGACAGATTTGTGTACGCAGTACGTGCACAGGGTAAGTTTACTTTTCCTAACCTAGCCTTCTAATCTACTCCATGAAGAAGAAGCTACGCAACAGAAGTGTCATCTGTTGCAACAGATGTGTATTCTGGTGTAACTTGTGGTAGTTCTATTGTAAAATATTACCCATCTCTTGCATAAGTTAAGTTAGATGGGTAATCTATGAATTGATTCAGTGAACCCTCTACAGTAGATGAACCATCCATTGCATCTTTTCGCTATGTTTTCCTTCTTTACAATTACTAACCCATTTAAAAATTGACTTCATATCATAGTATGTCGAAGAAATTCTCTACCTCATGAGGGAAAAATAATTAGCATACCCGAAAGCTTATGATACTGCCAATATAATAATGGACCTCAAATTCTACAAGAATTTTAAGGATAGGCACGATGATCTTAGTAAGCTAGCATCAACTCTCGATGGCGTGGGATTTGATTCATTAGTTTCTAAGTTCCAATAGGATGAAGAAATAATAAAATATATTAGAGGAGAGAGGCCAAATTCAAACAACAAGAGTTGGACCGAGGCAAAGAGGATTCTTGGAGTCATGAATATGGACGCCATACATTATCAGGCTGTTTAGATACTACTCGGGTGGAAAAGATCAAGGTTTATGACTGCAATTTACCTGCCTTGGACGAGGCTGATTTTTTCACCCACATGCAGCCACTGTTGGATTTGTTCCCCATCTTGTTGAGGCAGAGTAAACTGATAGATCATTTGCCAGCATAAGTATTGATGAAGAAACCATGGGATTTTGAAGGTCGAGATAAGGACATGGACTTTCTAAAAAAATGAAATCGGTGCCACGTGTGGGTCACACACGCTTGCATACATCGAATGTTTGCTGACCAACACAAAAATAATGGAGACAATGACCTTTCTATGCGACAACATATTGGAAAACATATAAGAGGTCTATGCTTATGGGGTAATAATTGGACGCTTGGAGCCTGTGCATAAAGAAGAGCTTGTGAAATAACAATTTTTCATTTTAAGTCGCTTCACTTTACATACTTTACATGTAGTGGAAATTTTTTATTACTAGTGAAAGTTAAATTTTTTATAATGCTATAGATTGCCCATCTGTTGTAACAGATATTCTATCTGTTCTGACAGATAACTTATCTGTTGTAATAGGTTGGTCATCTATTGCATTATGCCAATGTTTCTATCTAAGAATTATCTGTTGCAACAGTGGGAAGACCTGTTTGATAATTTCCAATAGATGAACTATATATGTTGCAACATATGTCTAAATCTGTTTGATATTTTACAACAATTATGCTTGAATATCCATGTGCTCAACAACACCAAACCAGTAGCAAATACAAATACACTACCATGAGAATTTTAGCAACTAGGCTTGAATAGCCATGTGCCCAACAACACCAAACTATTAGCAATGACGTCAATAATGTAGTATCTTCTTGCTCGATTTTTTTTCTCTTCAAAAGCCTTGACTTTTTTCAACAAACCCTAGATTACACGATTTTCTTGTGAAGGGTGTCGTTCTTCATATCAATCAAAGTAATCACATTCACCCAACTTCTATAAAAACATGACCACAATTACAAAACAATTACAAGTTAATAATTAATCAACTAATTAAATAAAATAATATTACCTTGTAAATCTTACAAGTAAGAAATCTACGACCTCAATTTTGTTGAGTCCAAGAAGTCTTCAATAGAGCTTCATGACCACACTTACAATATAAAAAATCTTTATCAGAAAAAACTGTGAAAGATGAGCTCGACATTGTCAAGATCAGTTGCAAAGTAAAAAATCCGCATTTCATTCTCTAAAATTAATTATTGTGATAAGAGGTAAAGACATAAATTTTTTAGTGAAACACTTATCTTAAATGATATATTAACTGATCTTATTTATTTCTTCATCAAACCATATATTCCCACACCTATATAATTATGCTCTTCACTTGATGAAAAAAGACATCCACAGAAAGAAATAACCCTTTCCTTTTCTTTACTTTCTTTCTAAATTACTTTATCCTCATTGGTATTCTACTCCTTGTGAATTTCTGGGCAATAGTTTGTGTAACTTCAAACTTTCAGCCATGAGTGCACGTGTTTGAAAGTAGCCGTGGAACCTTGGGGAGCGACCGACTAGAAAGATTTACACCAGAGTGGGGCCGAAATTGCTTTCAAGGTAGTGGATTGCCACGACACAATATTTGTGACTATTTACTTATTATTATTTATTTCAGTTCCACTATCAATATTATAACATTTTTCCAACAATTTGAAAGTGATTTCTTTACATACAATATTGTTAAATGATTATTTCTTTGAGCAAATCTTTTTCTGATTTGTCAAAACTTGAGTCATTGGACGAAAATAATTTTAAATATTGGTCACAAAAACTTTTGATATTCTTAGAATAATTAGACAGAAGGATCAGGAGATTTAGATATGATAGGGGCAGTGAATATAGTACTAAAACTCTAGAAGTTTTTTGTAAGAAAAATAGTATTATCTATGAGTTTAGTGCTCCTTATACTCCCCAACAAAATGGTGTAGCTGAATAAAAGAATAGAAATCTTAAGAAAATGATGAATTCTATGCTTTTAAGCACGGGTCTACTTGACCATATGTGGGGGAAGTTGCTTTTTTCTGTATGCTATATTTTTAATAGAGTTCCTCATAGAAAGTTAGACAAGACCTCATATGAGGTATAGAAAGGGTTTACCCCTAACTTGAAATTTCTAAAAGTGTTGTTGTGTTTGACTAAGGTTGGTCTACCTAATTTTAGAAGGATAAATGTCGGCTCTAGGACTTTTAACGTTGTTTTTATTGGTTATGCTCAAAATAGTACTGCATATAGATTTATGTTATTAAATGATTATTCTCTTTGTGTATCTAGAGATGCAGAATTTTTTGATCATGTTTTTTCTTTAAAAAGTAATGTGCCTAGTGATGTATAAAATAATACTTCTATATGACTCAATTTGAGGGTTTTGTGGTTCTAGGGCAAGAGGTTATAGTATGAAAATTGAGAAAGTCCTTATATGGACTTAAGCAGGCACCTAAGTAGTGGTATGAGAATTTAATTTCACATTAATGGATAATAATTTTGTTGTTTATTCATCTATTACCTGTGTTTATTCTAAAATGATAGGATCAGATTATGTGATTATAGTTTATATGTGGATGACATGTTAATCTTTGACCTTAATGTGAATGTTCTAAATAAGACTAAGAAATTTTTATTTTCTAAATTTAAAATGAAAAAGCTTGGAGAAGCTGATGTGATTTTAGGAATAAAAATCAAAAAAATGGTTAATGGTTTCTTTTTGTGTCAGTCTCATTATATTAAAAGAATGTTGAAAAGGTTTGATTTTTTTGATGTAGTTTCAGTGAAAACTCCTTATGATCCTAACATACACTTGAAAAAGAATAAAGATTTCAGTGTTTCTCAAACTGAATATGCTAAAATAATTGGAAGTGTAATATTTCTCACGAGTTATGCTCGTCCTGATATAGCTTATGTTATTAGTAGATTCAGTAGATATACTCATAATCTCAGTAGTGAACACTGGAATGCTCTTCATCGCTTGTTAAGGTATCTGAGAGGTACTATAGACTGGTGTTTGTAATTTAATAAATTTCCTGCTATTTTAGAAGATTTTTGTGATGCGAACTGGGAGACTAACAATGATAAAGTTAGCTCTACCTGTGGCTATGAGTTTACTTTAGGTGTAGGTGCTATTTTATGAAAGTCTTCAAAGAAGACTTGTATAGCACGTTCTAGCATGGAATCTGAATTTATTCCTCTCGAGTTGGTAGGGAAAAAAGCTGAGTGGCTAAGAAACCTTTTGGAAAATGTGACTTTATGGGCAAGATAAGTGTCACCAATTTCTTTACATTGTGACTAATAGAAGGCAATTGAAATTGTTAAAAATAGAGTATACAATGGAAAAAAGAGATATATTCGCATTAGACATGGTGCAGTTAAATAATTGTTGAAATATGGTGTTATCTCCTTGGAATATGTAAGGTTTGAAAGAAATTTAGCGGATCCTATGACCAAGGGTTTGGCAAGAAAAATGATCCTTGAATCATCGAGGGGATAGGGCTAAAACCTATTGATTGAGGTAATGTGGTGGATACCCATTTGTGGTCGAACAAGCCACATAGGCCTTCAATAAACACTACAGATCCTATCCCTATGACGTGAGGTAGTGTATTATAAGGTTGAGCTTATTTTTTCTCTTAATGATCCATAGCCTTAAGGTGGTCTATGAGATAGACTTGATGGATCACCTATGTGAGTGTAAAAGGTTGGTCACCTTTTTATGAAAGACTTGTGTTGTCTATTTAGAGCACTCATGAGACCTAAAGTTTGTGTGCATGACCATAAAAACACTTTATGAGTATCGAAAAGTTTGCATAAAATCAAGGATATGATATGTTTTGTGAGGGTCTCAGCTTATATTTATTTTGTTCAAGAGTACTTCACTTTGTGGATATTTGTTGTTGCCTCATTTTACTATGTATCAATTCAAATCGAAAGATATTGATACTTAAGTACATGTTCCTTTCTTTTGCCCAAAAACTATTCCTATTTTTTTCTTTGCATTTTGTGGGAAACTGTGAGTTTTTTCGTTCATGAATGACAATACAAACAATGAATTCATTGCATTCATTTCTCTTCAATTAATTGTGTAGATTAAAATGCAAAGTAAAAAATCCACATTCATTCTCTCAAATTAATTGTCGTGATGGGAGTTAAAGACATACATTTTGTAATGAAACACTTGTCTTAAATGAGTTATTAACTGATCTTATTTATTTTTTCACCAAACCGTACATTTCCACACCTATATAATTATGCTCTTTACTTGATGAAAAAAGATATCCACAGAATGAAATACCCCTTTCCTTTTCTTTGCTTTATTTCTAAATTACTTTGTCCTCATTGATATTCTATTACTTGTGAATTTCTGGGCAATAGTTTGTGCAACTCTAAACTTCCAGCCATGAGTGCACTTGTTTGAAAGTAGCTGTGGAACCTTGGGGAGCAACCGGCTAGAAGAATTTGCACCAGAGTGGGGCCGAAATCGCTTTCAAGGCAGTGACTTGCCACGACACAGTATTTGTGACTATTTACTTATTATTATTAATTTTAGTTCCAATATCAATATTGTAGTAAATTTTCCAACAGGTATTAGTTCTCCCTATTTTTCCAACCAAACATAGGAGTGGCTCAAGGGTAAAGCTAGTAAAGTCTTTGCTTTAGGCTCCCAAAATTTTGAGGCCTCAAAAATTTTAAGAGTAAATTATATGATTTCAACTTCACTTGAAATAATAATAAAGATTATAAAATACATTTTAAAAAATTATCTAAAAAAAGGAGAAAAAGCTATCTCATTTTTACAAGAAACATTTTAGAACTTTGAACTAAACAACTCAAACTATATATTAATAAATAAAATTTTAAGAACAACATCCAGGTTAATGCATTGCAAACAAATAGCTAATATCGTATTAACTAGAATTAGTCCTTACTTTTATTAATAATTATATTAATCTGTGAAGTTAAAGGGTATATATTTTTTAAAAATACTACACCAAAACAACTATTATGCAAGAACAAATAACATAACTCTAAATTATTATAGTAGTATTTTTTTATATATATTTACATATGTAAGGCCTCTTGTTAAAACTTGACTTTAGACCAATAATTTTATTGATGCTCCTGACCAAATGGGTCTTAGTGTTAAAGATCTAACATTCCTCGCCCATCAGTCATACAATCTAACTGTTAAATTTTAATATTGTTTTTGAAATTCTTTTTCAAAATATACTTTTAGCAGACCAATTCAAATTATTATCTTCCAATGATTCTTGAGATGTGATAGCCACGTACTAAGAATCTTGAGCTAAGAAGAAAACAAAGGAAAAAACAAGGTTAGTTTCTTCTCTGTCTAAGCATTACCAACAAATCAACATATACAAAATACGTAGCAACTAAGAAATACCTGAAAATGGAACAAACGGGTGAAATCTTACGAAGCGAGAGAATAATGACCTTAGATACATTTTGGTCGTGAGAGAAAAAATAAAGAAAAAAAGAACAAAAAAAGCAAACAAAAAAAAAACTTTCTTAGTTGGATGATCAAGTAGCAGCAAACTAGTATGCAAAGAGTGGAAAACAATCAAACAAAAAAAGCAAAGAAAAAAAAAAGCAAAGAGAAAAAAAAAAGTTATAAGTTGTATGAGTAGCGAGAGCCATTAATATGCAAACAGAGAAAGAGAAAATCGAACAATGAAGGAGGCTAAAACTTGGTAAAATGAGTTACGTATGGTGCATGGTAGTACAAAACTACTAAAATGCGCACTGTACACTGGAGAGAAAAAACCTACCGCCATTTTATTTTATTTTTGTCTTATTTGCAGAGTCTGTTGTACTCTCTAATTTTATGTTAGTTTCATTAGTATACTAGTATTTTTATTACAATTGCTAAAAAGGTTCAATTTATTACCTTTTTTCATCTCAATTTATATGTCGTTTTTCAAATTTTGAGATTTAAATAAAAAATTTATTATAATTTTTTATATATTTTTAAATATATTTTACATTATCAATAATGGTGACTTATAGTACATTTTACCTAGTTTTCAGATATATAAATTTTATTTCAAAAATATTGAAGATTTTGTTTTCAAAATTATGGATAAATTTAAATTATTTGACTCTCGAAAAATAAAAAGCGACATATAAATTGAGACAAAAAAATATGTTTTATTATTTCTTCTGAATTTGTATGATTCAGTTAAAATTTTGAGATTCAAATTTAAAAATAAAATAACAATGAATTTGAATAGAGAGGTTTAAATTTATTGAAATAAAATTTAAATATTTAAAAACTATCCAAAATATTATAAATTATAGTAATAATTAATAACTTAAATATGTAAATAATATGTATATAAATAATTCAATAAAATAAATCAAAAATTTTATCTATGTCCTATAAATTGAGACCAAAAGAAACAAAGTAAAAAGACAAAGGAGAGGAATTTTTTGGAAAGTAATAGGTGTTTAAACGCAAACTAAACACGTGTTCTCTTAAAAATAATGATTTCGGCTATATTTTAGTTTGTTGTCCTTTAACTAATTTGAGTTTCCTCTATCTTATTAGTTTAATTTCCAACACTTAGCTATGGACATTGTTAAGTAATCCATTCATTTTAAAATAAGTGATATTTTGTTCTCCAGAAAATGCATAAATTTATCCTAAAATTGTTCATAAAATTTATTATTCGCTCTAATTATTTTTAAAGTGAATTTAGTAGACAGGTTTAAAAAAAAAAATTCAAATAAGTGATCTTTTACATTGTTAGGAATACATTAAATAACTTCTTTTTTCAATTTTACTCATATTTAAATTTAAAAAAAAAATACACAACTAAGAAATTAATTAAAATGTCACAACTAAGAAATTAATTAAAATGTACATACTTTTCAAAATATTTATTAAGAATAAGTTAGTAAAAATATATTTTACTTTTAAAAGTAAAGAGTAATTTTCATAAGAAATGTGTCTAAATTAAAAATATCGCTTATTTTAAAATTCAAAAAAAATTCTTTTAAAAGATAGTCACATAATATGAGACAAAAAGAATTAGTAGTGCAAGCAAGCATGCTAAGAGAAAGAGAAAGCACTAAAATAAGCCTATTGTACATTTTAGTGCAAAAACCACTAAAATACGCGCTGTACCAAAGAAAAAACTAGCCGCATTTTTTCAGGGGTAGCTTGACTTTGGCTAGTGCTTTGGAAATGAAAGAAAAATTGAAGAGTAGGAGGCTTGGGAGAGTAGAGGGGGTGTGGATAGTATATGGGAGACAACTGCCAGTTGCATTAGGGAGATCGCTAGAGAGGTGTTAGGTGTCTCGAGAGGTCGATCTGGCAACCATTGAGAAGACTGGTGGTGGAATGAAGATGTTAAGAGAAAGGTGGAGTCTAAAGGTGGAATCTAAGAAGGTGGCTTATGCAAAGTTGGTTGAGAGCAAGGATGACCAGGAAAGGCAGACGAATAAGTAGAAGTATAAGGTAGCTAAAAGAGAGGCTAAGTTAGTAGTTACGGCAGCTAAGACTGCAACTTTTGAGAGCTTGTATGCAACTTTAGAGGAGAAAGGTGGAGATAAGAAGTTGTACAGGCTTTCCAAGGCCAGGGAGTGGAGGGCTCGTGACTTTAACTAAGTGAAGTGCATCAAAGGAGAGGATGGTACAGTGTTGGTTGAGGATGCCCTCATTAGGGAGAGGTGACAGTCCTATTTTCATAGACTTTTGAATAATGAGGGGGACAAAGGTTTCGTGTTGGGGGACTTGGAGAAATCTGAGGAGTGTCGCAATTTTAGTTACTGTAGGTGTATCAAGGTCGAGGAGGTCAAGGGAGCTATTTATAGGATGCGGCAGGTTAGGGCGATGGGGCCAGATGATATTCTAGTGGATTTTCAAAAGAGCACTAGCGGGGCAAGTTTGGAGTGGTTGACAAGGTTGTTTAACATTATTTTTAAGGCGGCGAAGATACCTGAAGCGTGGATATGAAGTACGATGATTCCAGTGTATAAGAACAAGGTAGACATTTAGAGTTGCAACAATTATAGAGGTATTAAGTTGTTGAATCATACTATGAAGGTTTGTGAAAGGGTGATAGATTTGAGGATGAGAAGGATCATGACTATCTCTGAGAATTAGTTCTGTTTTATGTCAGTTCGCCCGATCACTGAGGCCATTCATCTTGTGAGGAGAATAGTGGAGCGGTTTTGGGATAGGAAGAAAGACTTGCACGTGGTGTTTATCGATTTTGAGAAGGCATACGACAGAGTGCCAAGGGAGATTCTGTGGAGGTGCTTGGAGTCTAAAGGGGTATTCGTGGCGTACACTAGGTCGATTTAGGATATATATAATGGTGCGAAGACTTGTGTGAGGACGGTAGGTAGAGTTTCAGAGCACTTTTCAGTTTTGAGAGGGTTACACCAGGGATCGACTCTTAGCCCATTTTTATTTGCCTTGGTGATGGTTGACGCGACATATTCAAGGGGAGGTGCTTTGGTTATGTTATTTGGAGATGATGTCGTACAGATTGACGAGACTCAAGGTGGAGTTAATGATAAGTTGGAGATTCAGAGATAGACTCTTGAGTCTAAAGGATTTTGGTTAAGTGAAACGAAGAGGAGTACTTGGAGTGTAAGTTCAGTGATGTATCACAAGAGGCTGGAGTGATTGTGGAGCTGGATTCTCAGGCCATTCAGAAGAGGGAGAGTTTCAAGTATCTGGGGTCTATGGTTCAGTTCAATAGTGAGATTGACGAGGATATCACGCATCGTATTGGGGTAGGGTGTTTGAAATAGAGGCTCGCTTCGGGAGTTCTATGTGATAAGAAGGTTCCCCCGAAGCTTAAAGGTAAGTTCTACAGAGTAGTAGTCTTGCCGACTATGTTGTATGGAGCGGAGTGTTGGCCAGTTAAGAACTTCCACACCCAAAAGTTGAAGGTGGCGGAGATGCGAATGATACGATTGATGTGTGGACATACCAGGAAATATAGGGTAAGGAATGAGATTATTCGAGAAAAGGTGAGAGTTGTCTCGGTGGAGGACAAGATGCAAGAAATGAGGTTACGTTGGTTTGGGCACGTGATGAGGAGGGAGTCTGATGATCTAGTGCGGAGGTGCGAGACACTGGCTATGGATAGTTTTAGGCGGGGTAGAGGTAGACTAAAGAAATTTTGGAGGGAGGTGATTAGACATGATATGGAGTAGTTACAGCTTACGGAGGACGTGACCCTTGATAGGAAGGCATGGATGATGCGGATTAGGGTAGAGAGTTAATGGGTGGGAGTGCGTCGGTAATAGTAGGGGAGCGATCTTTTGTGTCTAGAGTTCCTTGTTCGTGGTGTTATGGTTGTAGTATTATTGTGTGGCTATTTTGCATACAGTACTAGTTTATATGCACTTATCTTTGGTATTTGTTATACTGTTAGTTTATTTTGCGTACCGTACTAGTTTGTATTTCAACTTATCTTTTGTGTTTGGTATACTGTTATCAGTCGTAAGCCAGGGGTCTATCGGAAATAGCCTCTCTACTTCTCTTGAGGTTGTGGTATGGTTTGCGTACACTCTACCCTCCCCAGACCCCACTATATGGGAATAAACTGGGTATGTTGTTGTTGTTGAGTCTATTTTGTACTCTATGTTTTATTAATTACATTGTATAAAGCCTTGGTATACTTGTATAAGTTGTATTACTCCAGACAAATTACTACATTTGTTAACTTTTCAAATTAAAATAAAAGTTCAATTTACTACTTTTGATTACTTCTTCTATTTTAATTTATATAGCACAATTAAAATTTCGAGATTTAAGTTTTCGAAAACTTTGACTGTGAATTTGGATACAAAATTTTTGAAATAAATTTTATATATTTGAAAAAAAAGTACCAAAAATTAGTCCATAAATTTTGCTCAGTAACAACATGAAAAAAAATAAATAAATTCAGTGGTGCGACATTAGGGTTTCGTTCAATTTTTAGTTTTCTTTCATATGAAATAAGAATTTTGTTACTATTATGGTTTTCAGCACTTCAATTATCGTATTATGTAATAGTAATGACTGTTCCATTTGTAATATATTTTGTCTCTCTTTCTTAGCATTTTGTCTTGACTTCTTCATTCCAATTGTTTCTTCTTCTTCATTCCAATTGTTTCTTCTTCTTTTCAAATTGATGATGTTTTCACTTGAGTTGTGAGTCTATCGAGAAAAAACAATATTTACCTTATAAGCTAAATATATACACACTGCTCTCCTTCGACCCCACTAATAGGACTGCATTGAATATATTTTTATATTGTTATTCTAGCTTGATCGAAGTTTGATCAAAGCTCACATATATTTAGCTCAACTCAGCTTTGCTCGATTGAAGTTTGGTCAAAGTTCAGACTAGTTGAGCTAGCTCATTCGGCTCAATTGCTTCGCTTTGATTGCGTAATGATTACTTTAAAACTAAAACTCATTCACTAATCATAATAAAATTAGAAAAGTGTCAGTTTAATAATATTGTTTATTATAATTAGTTGTAATTTTGTACTTTTTAAATTAATTTCATCCAATTAGTTTTATTATGTACACTATTTTTTAAGACACTCTATGATATTAGATTTAAAAATTCCACTACGAGATATCCAATTATTCGGGCTTCAATATTTTTATTTCTTCTGTGTCAGTTTATATGACATGCATGGTCGAATTTTGAAAAACAAATAATTTAATTTTGATCGTTAATTTGAGCATGAAATCTTTAAATTTTTCGAAATAAAATAATATTATAAATTACAATAGTTCATAATTTATATATATATATATATATATATGTATGTATATATATTGCTCTCCGTGACCCAGCCCTTTTCCAATAAAGGATACTTACCTAACTCTGATATCATGACAAAGAAATGGACCTAGGACCTAACTCAACCCTAAAAGCTAGCTCATGAGGGGAGGATTATCCAAGTTCATATAAGGAGACTAATTACCCATCCATTTTTCGATGTGGGATACTTAACACAGAGAAAAAGCTAGCTCCAGATTTTTGCTTTTTTGTTGTGCAGTTTCGTACTCCTTTGCATTAATTACATTATATGAAACCTTAGTATACTTGTATTTCTTGGGAAAAAAATTACTATAATTGTTAACTTTTCTAATAAAATGAAAAGGTCCAATTTACTACTTTTTATTACTTTCTCTATTTTAATTTACATGGCACAGTTAAAATTTTGAATTCAAATTTTTTGAAACTTTGACTGCAAATTTCAATATACAAATTTTAAGTTTTATTTAAAATTATATAAAAATTCTATAAATTATAATACAATAACTTAAAATGTGTAAAACAACAACAACAACAACAACATACTCAGTATATTTCCACCAAGTGGGGTCTGGGGAGGGTAAGTGGGGGCTTTGAGCTAAAGTGACAAAAGAGTTTGAAAATGAGGTGTAAGTGACTCAAGTTTTAATAATTACGTGTAGGTGAAAATTACTTTATTATGGATTAAGAAAGTTGGGTAAGTTTGAGAATAGGCCACAAGTTTTTAAATTTACACTTTGATCCAAATGTTTACCTAATATAATAGGAAATAGAGAAAAAAAGGCACATTTCTCTCTCTTCTCATTCATTGTTGTTTTCTCTCTTTTAGTGATTTTTGTTGTTCATTGTTGTTGTTGCTTTATTCATCATCTTCTGCTTCATTATCTTCATCTTTTACTTTATTATTGTTGTTACCGCTACTGCTGCTATTTGACCAATTTCTTAGGTCAAATTTTATTTCGTATATCACTTTCTACTTTGGCATTACTTCATAGGAGACTTTGATAAGTCAAATTATAATTTTTAGTTGAATTTGGCATTTGGGTAACATGAATGCAACATACGAGCCATCTGTCTAAGCAAATCAGTCATCTGTCGTGGAAGATGAGACATCTGTTGCAATGAAAAACTCATATGTTGGATTCATGTTTATGGTTTTATAGTGTCGTGATATGAATCAAACAGATGGGTCATCTGTTGCAACATATGACCCGTCTGTTGCAATAAATTAGTAACCTGTTGCAACAGAACCTGAACTCGATTCCAACAAACGTGTCTTCGATTGCAATAGGGTAAATATCTGTTGCAATAGGTTAATTATCCGTTGCAACATGTCACTCATCTGTTGGAATCAGCTTCATAGGTTCCTCAGTACTGTAACATCTATCCCAATAGGCGTTTTATCTGTTGCAACAAATATATAGTCTGTTGTAACATATGATTCACCTATTACAACAGATAACTCATCTATTAAAATCAGCTTCAAGAGCGTAACATGAATCCCAATAGGTAAGTAATTTGTTGCGACTGATCACTTACCTGTTGCAACTTATTTTTCACCTTTTATAACAAATTACACATCTGTTAAGATTCATGTTACAGCACTATAAAATCACTATTAACTTTTTTAACAAATGACTTTATTTAGGTACCACTAATGGAGGGATCAATAACAATAGGAGTGGATTGTCATATTCAATGGATCGAGAAGAGCAATCGATATGTATGGCTTTGAAAAGAGGTTGAAATGCTAAAGACGATAGCTATGACAGTCCAAAGTGATATTTTGTGTGATGATTTTATGAACTTAATCATCATCTATTGTGGACTGAATTTTTAACCGGAAGAACTCATCATCAGCTACATGTACATCTCCTTTGAAAATTAGAGGGTACTACCTTTCAAGATAACTGATCAGGTTCGGTTGCATGCTTATCTTAGTGATTCATCTAGGCTTGTGTTAAGTGTGTACGTTGTTGAAAAGATGAGAGAGAATGAGAACTAGAATGTAGAAGAAGAAGAAGAAGAAGAAGAAGACATCTTTGATGATAGGTTGGATGATCTAGACATGAATATTTCAGATGATGATCAAACACCTACGCCCGTTGATGCGACCAATACGGTGGGCAGTTTTTATCGATCGACATAGTCTGAAAATCATCAAGATGATGAGATCAGCTTTTTCGAGGGAATGTGTAATACCCTGGGAAATTTTTCGTTGAAATTTTATGCATAAACGTGTTGGGTTCTATCTTCTAGAATGAATTATAAATTTTTCGTGTGAAATGTCTTAGATTATGACCCACCACTGTGTAGAGTATCGAATAATTTTTCCAACGATATGTGGATCATCCAAAACGAACACCCGAGCGACGAGTTATGAACATTCCGATCGAACCATGAATAGTAGTGAACAGTAAAACATGCGGGAAAAAGTACTGAGGCCTGGCGTATTTTTGGGTCAACTTCAAACGATCATAACTCCTCATACACAATGATCTACATGAGATACTATATATCAACGGAAAGATATGAGAGTCCTCTTTCTAATGAAATTGGTTTCATCCAATTTGGATATCAAAGTAAAACGTTATGGTTGATCTACTTCAGACTATCAAAATAGTTCACCAAAGGATAGATTCGAGAATTATTTAATTTTTAGGGGCGTTTTGGTCATTTTCCCTTACCCAAAATCCATCCAAACCCTATATCAAAGCCTATTAGAAGCATTATATGTTATATTTCATCAAATTCCCT
>NC_061115.1:209664638-209666408 GCF_002878395.1 Capsicum annuum | reverse complement strand
TCTTTACAAAGGCATGATTTTTATTTGATTTTTTTATGAATTTGAAGCATGAACCCATATCTTATGATGATTATTATTAAATCTTGATGTTTATGATTTTGAAAGATGAATTTACATGTGTGGAGATATAAAGCATGAATCTTGAACGATATTTATCATGATTTTGATATTTGGGTCGTGAATCCCAATTGGAAATTGTGTTTTTTTTAGAAATTGTGTGTTATAAGCACGTTGATGTTGAATATTTGAGACATTTTGAATGATTTGACGTTTTGGTCTTAATGGAGTTGTTTTAAACTCGAGTGTGAAAGAAATCCACAATTTGGTTGATTTTGATAGATGGGAAGCATGATGGCTCCCGATGTATATTATTCATTACTGAAATTGTTTTGTTGTGGATTGTCTTTGAAATGATCTGAGCTAAGTCCGGGAGAAATCTTTAGTACCGAGTTGGAGTTATAAAGCGACCTTACTTTCCTAGAACTACATGCCCCCGTAGGAGTAAGCCTGAGGCTGATTTATATAGTGATCACTAGTTTGTGTGGATTTGATATCGATAGTCCTACTCCGATGGCAAGGATAGGACGGCTCTCCCCAACATGGGTTGTACGTTAGACTCTATGTAGCTCACATGGTTTATGTTGGTTATAGGATCTCCCAGTGTGTGTGTGTTTTCTTGTGTCTATGGTGAATGGTGATGTGATTTGAAAGTGGAATTGTGAAAGTTACTCTTTTGAAAGATTTAAATGATATTTACATTATGAGAATTGATATTCTTGATGAACTGAAAGTGATTGACAAATTATATGATGACACACATGTGTTATTATACTTCTTTCATCCTCTCATGATTATGATGATTTTCTTCGGGCTATGTGAGTCTTTCATACTTCGTGCATATTTCTTATAAATATTTATGATGATGATGTTTATACAACTGCATACACCCCCATATACTCGGTTCCTTTCCATGGTACTGATCCACATCTTCGGATGTGGGCTACATTTTCTCAGAATGTAGGTTCAGGTGCTCAGCTCCAGGTTCGACAGTGATTCTTCGGGCATGCTGTTCTACATCCTCTTTTATGGTGAGTCCTCATGTTCCGAGGACGTGATGTCTGATGTTGGTTTCACGGAATTGTTTACATTTGATAACTGAGTATAAGTCAGTTGGGACATGTCTCAATGGCTTGCTGGTTTTATTGATTTTCTTAGAGGCTTGTCAGACTAGTATAGATGTTGGAGTTGACTAATAAGTCGTATTTTGTTATCTTTCTGAAATTCTTTTATTCTTGGATGATGATTACTCTGTTGATATTTGAGGGTTATTTATGGAAACCCCGTTGATTTGTGTTGAACTGAATAAAAATGGCCCAAAGGGTTAGCTTGGGGCTACTCGTAGCCTCAAGCACCGTGTGACGCTTCGGGACCCGTTTTTTGGGGCGTTACAGTATACCACTAGTAACAAAAAGAAAAATTAATTAAAAAATAAACGATATAAAAAGTAAAGACTCAATAAAATACGTGCACCTTGGAGGAACAGAGATACTAATAAAAACATGTTTTAGAAAATGAATAGATAAACCAATAGAATTATATTTAGCAGATGATAGAATTATAAAACCTATAGAAAAAAGTATAATAACTGTCATAAGAGAAATCTAATATTCCAAAAATTTAAATTTATAACAAGTGCGAATTATTCAGTGGCAATAACAGATAAAAACATAGATAAATCATTAGTATTATATTGGAAAATATCAAGAATAG
>NC_061115.1:209611193-209661638 GCF_002878395.1 Capsicum annuum | reverse complement strand
TTTTTTCAGAATAATAAAAGTGATTAATTTGAGAAAAGTCTTTTGCTACAAATGTACTAATCCAAACTGCAAGTGGTGAATGAGAGCGGTGAAGTACTTAAGTTGTAACAGATTCTTCATTCATAAACATAAAAAGTATCACTCATGTAGTTCGGAGCACATATCGGGCCAAAATCCTCACGCTATGGCAAAGGTCCTCGGTGAATATTTCAAGAATAGATTCCCCAACAGTAAAGGCCCTTCTACAAGGGTTATGGCCAATCAAATCCTTATGGAATTGAGTATCCTGGTCAATTATTGGAAGATATATACGGCCATGGGAATTGTCAAGGACTTGGTTAGGGGCAGACATGAGCGTGGGTATGTAGTCCTTGATGCCTACCGTTACATGCTTGAGTCCACAAATCCCGGAAGTAAGACGATATTGTATGTCAATGAAAATGGAAGATTCAAGTACTTTTTTGTTTCCTATAGTGCTTGGATTAAAGGTTTTCAATATTTGAGAAAAGGCACAGCCGTCGACGGTACCTTCTTGAGGAGCAGGTATAAAGAGCTCTGCTAGCGGTGGTGACGTAGTATGCGGAGAATCACATCTTTTCTATCATTTTTTGTGTAGCGGACATGGAATGTGATGCCTTTTATGGATATTTTTTTAAAAAACTACAAAGCTGCGTCGAAGATCACTTTGGGGAATAGGTTATTATCTCATCAAATAACAGATTATAAGTTCAGTATTAATAGTTGTGGTGATGTTGCCACGGTCGATCTTCAAACAAGATCTTGTACGTCCAGAGTTTTTGACTTGGACAAAATACCCTGTCCACATACTATGGCAGCGCTTCGATCTTAATATGGTGCAAAATACAGAACTAAAATTTATGTGTATTCTCCATATTATTTGGTAGAAAAATATACGATGACATATAGTAGGCATATTACTTCGGTGCCTCCCGAAGAATCTCGGGTTGTTCCTACAAAACTTTTGGAGAGATTAATACCTCCTCCATATATTGGCCCAAGCACTATAAAATTCAGAAGAAGGCTATATAAGAGGAGGCGTGGAGTCAGAGAATCATTTTCATCAAGAAGAAATAAGTGCTCCGTTCGTAAGAGCTTTGGCCACAAAAGATCTACATGCCCGGATCGTAATCCACCCTGATCTTTGTAATAACAAAAACTTATGTTGTTCATTGTTGTGAACATAAATATTATCATTTATTATATAAAATATCTTTTTTAATAACTTGTTCATCAATAAAAAGAGGCAAAACATGAACTAAAATAACAGACCACAAAATTATTTTCAACAGATAACCCATCTGTTGCAACATATAGACATTAGCTGGAAGAACATAATACAGTTCATCAAACTGAACTATTTTTCTCCAACAAATGACAATTTTGTCGCAATAGATGGATAATCTACTGACAGAAACCCAACCAATGACCAATCTATTACAACACATGGTCTATCTATTGAAAGAACTCAAAAGCCAAAATTACTATTGCTACTGGATTCAAAATTGCTCCTTACCTCCAACCGTCGACATGTTAAAATGTTTAGAAGAAGAAATAGACAGAATGAAAATTAAACAAGAATTAAAAAGACAAAGTCGATCAAAAATAAATTTTTCATCAAACAAAAAATAAAATGCATTAGGTATAGATCCGATATAGAAAAATTAAAATACATACGCTAAAAGAAAAAATGCATTCTAATTATTATCATCATCATCATCATTATTATTACCAGCCAGTCAATCAACCGGTAGCAGCAGGTCCCTCATTAGCCTCTTCATCTCTCTGAACATCCTTACTTTCACGGAGACCAATTCCCTATGAAGATCATTAACCTATCTCTGAAGTTTCCGCATAGTGTCATGCAGAATAGCAGTGTCTAAAATAGGATCAGCCATATCTAGAACATGCATGAATTGATAAAAATATAAACACAAAAGTAAAGAAAAGAGTACGAATGTAATACAACGTATACTACCAACTGGTAGATTTACACAGAAAAAACTTACCTCAACGAGAAAGGAATATGCTCTTTGAATAAAAGTGGTTAAAGATGTAATAAAAAAGACAAAATGCAAGAAATAAATAATAGTGGAGTAGAATGAAGATTAAGGAGTGACCTATTTATAGAGGATTGAATCTGAGTGTGTTAGGAAAAAAGGCACGATTGTTCAGCTCCATTGTATTAATTACATTCAAACTGTTGGCTTTTTATTTTCTATGAAAAGTCGCGGCCTTTTCTTTTATATTCAAACTTTTCACCTTTTCAAAATAGTTTGAGACTTAATAATATTCATTATTATTGAGGTGTTGCAACAGATCGTCCATCTGTCACAACAGATAGCCCACTGTCGCAACAAATTTACCATCTATTATAACAGATAATCTGTATGTGTAACAGTTGAGACATCTGTTGCAACATATGGATTATCTATTACGATAGATGGACCATCTGTTGGAGGAGATATTTTGATTTCTTCTAACAGTTGATTACTCAATTGCAACAGATGGGGAATTTGATTCATCAATTGTTTTGAATGTGTTAGACAAAAGTCATGATTGTTCACCCCTTTTTTAATAATCACCACATGCGTGCAAATGAATAAATAGTGTCTGACATTGATGGGTTAGGAAGAATAAGGTGTATGCAGATAAATGGATCCACTTTCATGCATGAGAGTTATGTATTAATGATCAGGCTATCGTGATAGATACACATAAAGTAAAATGATCTTGTGAATGCAGTTTTTTATAAATTAGACATTGATCCATTAAACAAGATCCTGCACTTTATAGTTTAGTTTGATAGGTGTGAACAGATAAGGCCAAAGGGTTCCAAAATGGTGGTGTCGATACCCTATTACAATTTAATGACGGTTTGGCTCATGTTTATGTGTCAAGTTTGGAGAAGGATTCAAGTTTTTGGCGGCAGTGTAAATCTAATAGTGATTGGACCAATTTTAATGGTGCAATGGACTTTTGAAAGGTATCCGAAGCCTCGCACTACAGTAAACAAGAATGGAAAACCAATAGAAATTCCCCTAGTCCAAATTTGTATGGATGGGTTGCTCGAGGAGACTATTATCCAATAGAAGGTGATTGGGAGAATGCTTGTGCGGGAAAGGAAAGGTGGAGAAAATCATATATCATCTCAGACCTTGTTTAAGAGGAAACACAGGGAAGCAAGTAAGGAACTTCTAGCTAACCTGGCCAATGAAATTGACTTGAAAGATGAAAAACCTGAATGAGCTTCAAATGTGGAAGTGTATCCAAATATTAAAATATGTAAGTTGTTCTTGAAAAAGAAAAATGCTAAAGAGGACTGGAGTTGGACACTTTGCTAGGGTCTATGACTAGCGAGCGTGGCCTCAATGAAGACCCACAAAGTGCAGGACCAAAACTCTAAGGAACCAGCTTGGCAGGCACAGAGGATTGGTAAGATTTTCAGTCAAGAACAAAACTTGAACCAACAACTCCAGAAGTCAAAATAAGAGAAGCTAAAATATCAATTTTGGAAGTCTAACTTGCATCCCATGCCTTTTGTTTGTGGTTATGATTAGGTCAATGGCAGCGGATACAAAAAATTTTGAAGTGGGGCAGAAATCCCATGCCTTGTTGTTTCCACTGCGTTTGACCAAACCAGAGCCATAAACAGGAGGCATGGGATGCAAGTTTAATTTCAGAAATTGACACCTTGGATTTATCCTTATTTTTACTTTAGGAGTTATTGGTTAAGGTTTTATTTTTGATCGACAATCTTACCACCATCGGTGCTCTCAAATCTACAACCTTAGAGTTCTGGTCCTGTATTTTGTGGGTCTTCATTTAGGTCATGCTAGCTAGTTGCAGTCCCCTAACAAAGTGCATAGCTCCAATCCACTTCAGGATTTTTCTTTTCAAAATGGACTAATGGATTTTCATTTTTGGGTACACTTTCACATTTGCAGCTCATTCAATTTTTTTATTTTTCATGTCAATTTCATCAAGCAGTTTTGCTACACTTTTCTTCCTACCTTGTGTTTTCTTTTTAATAAGGTTTGGGTTGATATATGGTCTTCTCCACCTCCCCCTTCCCATAGAGATATTCTTTCTATCATCTTCTGTTGTATAATAGTCTCCTCGAGCAACCCATGTATATAAATTTTGACCAGAGCAATAACTATATTCATTTCCATTCTTGTTTGCAGTAGTGCAAGGCTTTGGAGGCCTTTCAAAAGTCCATTGAACCCTTAAAATTAGTACAATCACTATTTGAATGTTTACACTGCCACCAAAAACTTAAACCCTTTTCCAAGCTTGACACATAAACATTAGCAAAATCTTCATTAAATTGTAACAGGGTATCGACACGACCTACTTGGTTCCTCATCCTTATCAGTTCGAACCTAACAATATTAACTGTAAAATCTCATATCTTGTTTGAAATATTAACGGCTAATAGGTAAAGAACCAACATTCACAAAATCAGTGTACTGTATATGTGTTTTCACGATAGGTTGATCAGTAATATATACCTCCCACATATGAAGTGGTTCCATCTGCAAGTAGCTTATTTCTCCCAACCCATCTTTACTCTATCCTTTAATGCTGGTCGGGAAAAAGTTGTTCCAGTTTCACTTCCTTTTATCTATAAACAAGAGAAAAACATTTGTTGTCAAATAAGAGAAGAACAAAAAAATCATTACAAAATGGTAACACAAAATTGAATGAATCAATAGATGACCCATCTGATGCAACAGATTCTCCATCTGTTCAACAGATAAGTCATCTGTTTAATAGATGAGTCATCTGTTGCAAAAGGCAATGCATTTGTCGGAATATATGGATAACATGTTACAACAGATGGGTCATCTGTTGGAATAAATCAAACCAGCCTTGCTACTAGTTTGATTTCTTCTAACAGTTGCTCCGTCTATTCAAACAGTTGATTCATCAGTTGCAAAATTTGAGGAAACTATTGCAACACCACCACCAACATCAACACAACATCAAAAATAAAAAAATAACACCATATGTTCGAACACCATCAACAACCCAAACACCATATGTTCCAACAATACCAACACCTATTTCTCAAAAAATAGAAAACTGGTAATGGGTAAATCAATAATAACAACAGATGTAAATATCTAATTTAAATAACATACAAAGAAGAAAATAAAAAAGAAAGAGTAATAGTAAACCATACCTGCAATGTCAAAAAAATAAAGGGATCAGAACAACCATTTCAGTTGAGAAAAGATATTGATCGGTTGAGATCCAAAAGAATCCTCATGCGAAAGAGGAGATAAAAGAGAGGAAGAAAGAGATGGTTTTGATTACCCTAAATAGGAGAGAAAGAGAAATCTAAATAAAGAAGAGAAATGAGTTGAGTTAATTTATGGCTGAAGGAGAGAGCATTCTAGAGATGGGTTTTAAATATTCATTAATAACTTTGAGAGGTACAAGGAGACGATGACATTGAAAAGACAAGATAAGACTACTCATGGAGGAGATTTTTGAGTTATCCAAGTAATATTTTTTACCGCCTTAGTATTTTATGTTTTTTTTTTATCTCAAACAGAAAATTAGGAAATTATTTTAAAATAAAAATAAAAAGATCTTAAAACATATAAGTTATTTATTGTAATAGATGGTAATTTCTTTCTAAAAACTTCCAACGGTTGAGTCATCTGTCGCAACAGATGGCAATGCCAATTTGATAATTTACAACAAATAGTTAATCTGTTGTAATAGATGACTTAATCTATTTAATAAATTCCAACACATGAGTCATCTGTTGCAGCAGGTTAAACATTTATTTTTATGCAATTTCAATTGAGTTCATATGTTCAACTACAACTTCAATTGATTTAGATACAACTAGGGATGAGTTGATTGCGTTAACTACAACTTCAATTGAGTCTTTGCAATTGCAAAATATTGGTATTGAGTTACTCCCGACCTAAGTCGTCAATCGATCACTCTGAGTTGAACGATTCTTATTAACTTAATTAATTATCAAGATAATACCTAAATTGATTTAGCTAGAACTAAGGGTGAGTTCATAGGGTCAACTACAACTTCATGAGTCTTTGCAATTGCATGATGTTGGTATTATGTTCCTCTAGACCCTAGTTATTGATCGATCACTCTGAGTTGAAACGATTCTTATGAAATTATTATCAAGCTAATACCTAAATTGATTTAGCTAGAACTAGGGGTGAGTTCATAGGGCCAACCACAACTTCAATTGGGTCTTTGCAATTGCATAATGTTGGTATTGCGTTTCTCCCGACCTGAGTCATCGATCGATCCCTCAGAGTTGAAACGATTCTTATTAACTTATTATCAAGATAATAGCTAAATTTATTTAACTAGAACTAGGGGTGAGTTCATAGGGTCAACTATAACTTCAATTGAGTCTTTGGTAATTGGATGATATTGGTACTACGTTTCTCCTGACCTTAGCCGTCGATCGATCACTCTGAGTTGAAACTACTCTTATTAACTTATTATCAATACAATACCTAAATTTATTTAACTAGAAATAGGGGTGACTTCATAGGGTCAACTACAACTTCAATTGAGTCTTTCGCAATTACATGATGTTGGTATTGCGGTCCTCCCAGCCTAAGTCATCAATCGATCACTCTGAGTTGAAATATTTGTTATTAACTTATTATCAAACTAATACCTAAATTGATTTACCTAAAACTAGGCTAGGTCTGAGTTTATAGGGTCAACTACAACTTCAATTGAGTCTTCGACAATTGCACGATATTGGTATTACGTTCCTCCCGACCTAAGTCGTCGATCGATTATTTTGAGTTGAAAAGTTTCTTATTAACTTATTATAAATCCAATACCTAAATTTATTTATCTAGAACTAGGGGTGAGTTTATAGGGTCAACTACAACTTTAATTGAGTCTTTGGCAATTGCATGATGTTGGTATTACATACCTCCAAGCCTAAGTCATTCATCGATCACTCTGAGTTAAAATGATTCTTATTACCTCATTATCAAGATAATACCTAAATTGATTTAGCTAGAACTAGGGGTGAGTTTATAGGGTTAAGCACAACTTCAAATGAATCTTTGCAATTGCGTGATATTGGTATAGCGTTCCTCCCGACCTGAGTCATCGATCGATCACTCTGATTTGAAATGATTCTTATTAACTCACTATCAAGTTAATACCTAAATTTATTTAGCTAGAACTAGGGTCATTTCATAGGGTCAACTACAACTTCAACTGAGTCTTTGGTAATTGCATGATGTTGGTATTACGTTCCTCCTGACTTGAGTCGCCGATCGATAACTCTGAGTTAAAATGATTCTTATTACCTCATTATCAAGCTAATACCTAAATTTATTTATATAGAACTAGGGATGAGTTCATAGGATCAACTACAACTTTAATTGAGTCTTTGGCAATTGCTTGATGTTGGTATTGCATTTCTCCCGGCCTGAGTCATTGATCAATCACTCTGAGTTAAAGCATTTATTATTAACTTATTATCAAGATAATACCTAAATTGATTTACCTAGAACTAGGGGTGAGTTCATAGGGTCAACTATAACTTCAATTGAGTCTTGGCATTGCGTTCCTCTCGATCTAAGTCATCGATCGATCACTTTGAGTTGAAATGATTTTTATTACCTTATTATCAAGCTAATACCTAAAATTCATTAGTGTTCCAGTTGAACTTAATAAACTTTATTATGATGAGATGGTTAAAAATTACATATATTTTTTAAAATTTAAGAAAATAATTAAGATCAATTCGGACCAAATTAACATTTCAAAACTTGTCATTCTTTTCCAAAATACAAATAAACCCATACAAATCATCTATTTGCGAGAAAAATGTTTCATCATTTCAAAATCTTGAGTTCTTATTCTTTTCTCTCTCTCTCTCTCTCTCTCTCTCAACAATACAGACAACTACTCAACAATTGCTTAACCCTTCATAACATATCAAGTTTCTTCCCATTTCTGACCACATAGGTATTTTTTCGACTTGATTCTTCCTTTTATCCATTATTTTCTCTGTCTTTATAGGTCACAGAGTTCGAGAAGAGTTATATATTTGTTGGGATTTTAAGTTAATGATGAAAAAGAAGACTTTTAGTTGTATTATCTTTGAGAATGGGTTTATATTTTTGAGTTTTGATGGTAAAATGGAAGAACCCGAGAAAACCCTATTTTTTATCGCAGAGTTCCGTTGACTGTCGTGGTATTGTTGGATAGTGTTTGTGGTATTGGTGGTTGTAGTGGTGGTGGTGGTGGTCATCGTGGTGGCACTGGTGGTGTTTTTTGTGGTGTTGGTGGCATTGATTGGTGGTGTTTGTTGTGATTGTTGGTGGTGTTGGTGTTGTTAGTGTTTGTAATGTATTTTTTTAAATTTATGCATAAATCAATTGTAATATAATTTTTGTATTTTTGTTGTTTGTAGGTAAAACATATCTCTCAAACGAAAAGAAAATGAAAGTAGATCAACTTCTGACCACGTAACAAAAAAGGCTACAATACAGAGGGATTCGGAGGAGCTTCCTGAACAATCTCAGTCAAGGAAAAGTGAAGCTGAGGAAAGATATGAAAATAATATTGAGGGAGGTAGAAAAGGGTCTGTAGATGGTGATGAGGAAAATGAAAGTGGGGATGAAGAAGAAGAAGATAAACAAGAAGAGAAGAAATTATAAAGTGAGAAAGAGGATGATCATCAATATTGAAATCTTAGCATGATCATGTCAATAATATTAGTATTGACAAGTTTCAAGTTGTGATGCCGATAGATGACCCTATAAAACTAACCGGTGATCTTGTACTTAACTGTCAGTTGGGAAAATCTTTTGATGACTTTAGGAAAACTATGAAGACTGAAAACAAAGACAAACTTTTTAAGAAGAGCTGCTTTGGACACTTTCTTGAGCTGTCTGGGGACCATACTACCCATTTGCAAATGAGTATGGTATGTGGGATTCTCAAGCACAGAATCAAGTACGTAGAGGATGATAAAGATTCTAAGGAGGGGAAAAGATGAATGAAATCTAGATCAACAACTGTGGCATGCTGATTTGTTTTAGCTTGAAAGATTTTGCCATAGTGACGGGCTTGAGATGCGATTATCTAGAAAAACCTCTTACCAAGAAAACACCATGCAAAAGGTACAAGGAAAGAAGCACAGCCAAACCATCACCATCGAATAGAGGGAAGGCATTATCCCAGTGACCACCCACCAAAACCAACAAACGCCAGGAAAAAATAGATGGGTTATTAGACATTGTTGGACTTAGGTACAAAGCCAATAAGTTGATAGAACACCTCAAGGATAAAACCATATCAAATAAGTCCAAGGAGAAATTATGCTTAGTTTGGTTTGCTCATTCTGTTATATTGGCAAGAGACGTCAACAAAGTCATAGAAGTTGATTTGTTGAAGCTTGCTGAGGATTTTTAGAAATTCAACAATTATCCCTGGGGATATGACAACTACTACTTGACTACCAAATATTTACTAACAAAGTTTTCCCCAAAGGCGATCATATTATACGGCTTTCCTTGGGCTTTCATGGTAAATTAAATTATTATTTGTTTATTCATCCATTAATTTATATTGAATAATTATTATGACTTTTTTTTGCTTGCCTCCTATTTATATTTTTTAGGCTTGGGAATTTGAAGTCATTCCTCACCTCCAAAAGCAGGTCAAGGATTACCCGAATGAGGTTTCTCATCCAAGGATCCATAGGTGGTTGGCTGGGAAGAGCAACATAAGAAATAAGAAGGCTGATCTCTTTAACCCTCTGAATGATGCAGTACGCCTTCTTTTAAGTCAAATAATTTGACTCAAAGAAAGATATTAAAACAGATGTGCCATCTATTACGACAGATGGGTCATCTGTTGCAATAAAATACCGGTCTACTGCAACTGGTGCAACAAATGGGTCATTTATTGCAAAAAACGATCCATATTTCATAATAGATTAACCATCCGTTACTGTAGTTCTCTGAATATGACTCAACAGATTACCCATATACTATATATTATGCAATAGATGGGTAATCTGATGCAATATATTGTTAATTTCTTACAATATACAGATTATCTGTTGCGACAGATAGATTAGTTATTGCATAAGTTTCATCCACTACAACTGGTAAAATAGATGGGTAATCTATTGCGACAAATGATTTATATTTTCCATTAGATTACCCATTTGTTGCTTTGGTTCTCTGAACCCGACTCAACAGGTTACCCATTTACTGTAAATTATGCAATAGATGGGTAATCTAATGTAATATATTATTAATCTGTTATGATAGAAAGATCAGCTATTGAGATAAAAAGATCATTTGTTTCATAAGTTGTCTGTGTTAACATATAACCCAACTGACTGCAAATTATTATATGATTTAAATGTATCTGTATTTTTTATAGGTTGCGTATCCATGGATCGTGCCTACTAAGTAGGAGTTGGGGATAACTTCTTTTATTACTCTAGGTCTTGTTGATATAATAACAAATCCAACAATAGAGTTAATAAAGAAGAAATTGGCTGGAGCAACAGGCATAAGAAGAGCAGTTAGGTAAGATCAGCCTAATGTTGAGGCTCTTCGTGACCAATAACATTATTCTGGGGGTGTTGCTGGTGGAGTTGTTGATGTTGGTAGCAGACATGCTGATGTTGCTGCCAATCGGGATGATGAGCATGTTGTGCTCAAGAAAAATTAAAAGTGTTTGATAACACCTCTTTTAGAGGTCCCTTTCACCCTTACACAGGTCCCTTTCACCCTTACACTGGTCCTTCTCACCCCTCTTCACCCTCATGTTCTCATTGCAAATTCAAAGAGTACAAGGACAATCAGGATAAACTCTTTGAAAAAGTAGAGACTATCGCTAAAGCTATTGAGGAATTAAAATCCAAGAGGGGTGTCATACCATCCAAGAAGGTAAGAGAGCCATACACTCCTACAGTGGCAGTTGGGAGGAAGAAAAAACCAATTAGCCAAGTACTTTTCAATTAGAAATCCAAAAAAATTACAACTCCTCTCTCTCATAAAATGGTTGAAGTTCAGGAACCATTCAAGAAGGTGGACATATACGCGAAACTTGGCGCCAAAGAGAAAAGGGATCTGCGATGGGCCAAAAATTCCAAGAAAGGCACACAAGATTACCCCATCCATACGTTTTATGCCCAAGACTTCAAGAATATGACAAATATGCGTACGCAGTACGTGCACAGGGTAAGTTTACTTTTCCTAACTTAGCCTTCTAATCTACTCCATGAAGAAGAATATACACAATAGATGTGTCATCTATTGCAACAGATGTGTATTCTGGTGTAATTTGTGGTAGTTCTATTGCAATATAGTACCCATCTCTTGCATAAGTTGCATCAGATGGGTAATCTGTGAACAAATTCAGGAACCTCTACAGCAGATGAACCATCTGTTGCATCTTTCCATAATCTTTTTGTTCTTTATAATTACTAAACTATTTAAAAATTAACTTCTTATATCACAGTATGTTGAAGAAATTCTTTGCCTCATAAGGGGCAAACAATTAGTGTACTCGAAAGCTTATGATATTATCGATATGATAATGGACCTCAACTTTTACAAAAATTTCAAGGATAGGTACGATGGTGTCAGTAAACTAGCTTCAACTCCAGGTAGTGTGGGATTTGATTCGTTAGTTTCTGGGTTCTATTGGGATAAAGAAATGATAAAATATGTTAGAAAAGAAAGGCCAAATCCACACGGCAAGAGCTGGACCCAGGCAAAGAGGATTCTCTGAGTCATGAATGTAGACGTCATACATTATTGGGCTATTGAGATACTACTCGAGGAGGGAAATATCAAGGTTTAGACTGCAACTTACCTACCTTGGAAAAGGCAAATTTTTTACTCACATGTAGCCATTGTTAGAGTTGTTCCCCATCTAATTGAGGCAGAGTAAACTGATGAATCATTTTCCAGCGGAAGTGTTGAGAAAGCAACCATTGGATTTTGAAGGTCAAAACAAGGACATAGACCTTCCAAAAAATAAAACCGGTGCCGCATGCGGGTCGCACAAGCTTGTACACATTAAATGTTTGCTGACCAGCACAAAAATGGTTGAGACAATGACCTTTCTGTGAGATAACATTGTGGCAAACATACAAGAGTTCTAGGCTTATAGGGTACTAACTGGACGCTTGGAGCTTGTGTAAAAAGAAAAGCTTGTGAAATAACCATTTTTTATTTCAAGTCACTTCACTTTATATACTTTACATGTAGTGGCAATTTTTTATGTCTAATAAAAGTTGAATTTTTTATAATGTAACAGATTATCCATCTGTTGTAACAGATATTCTACTTGTTCTGACAGATAGTTTATCAGTTGCAATAGGTTGGTCATCTATTGCATTATGTCGATGTTTCTATCTAAGTCTTATTTGTTGCAATAGTTGGAAGACTTGTTTAATAGTTTTCAACAGATGATGTGCATGTTGCAACATATGTCTAAATTTGTTTGATATTTTGCAACAATTACGCTTGAATATCCATGCGCTCAACAATACCAAACCAGTAGCAAATACAAGTACACCACTATGAAAATTTAGTAATTAGGCTTGAATATCTATGTTCCCAACAACACCAATCCAGTAGCAATAACACCAACAATGAAGTATCTTCTTGCTCGATTTTGTTTCTCTTCAAAAGCCTTGACTTTCTTTAACAAACCCTAGATTACATGATTTGCTTGTGAAGGATGTTGTTCTTCATACCAATCAAAGTAATCACATTCACCCACCTTCTATAAAAACAAGACCACAATTATAAAATAATTACAAGTCAATAATTAATCAACTAATTAAATAAAAAAATATCTCCTTTGAAATTTTACAAGTAAAAAACCTACGACCTGAATTTTGTTGAGTCCAAGAAGTCTTAATAGAGCTTCATGACCCACTTACAATGTCAAAAATCTTTATCACAAAAAATAGTGGAAGATGTGCTCGACATTGTCAAGCGCAGTTGGAAAAAATAAAAAAAATATGCAGAAAAAACAGATATAAATAATTTGAAGAATTTAGATACAGAAAAAAATATGATGAAAAAGAAGATTTGAGAATTTAGGGTTAAATTTTAGGAAGAAGATGAATATATAAGAAAATGGGGGAATAATAATCGTTGGGGGCTAAATCAGATGCCAAGTCAGCAAAAATGGGGGTTCAATGAGCCTTGGCTGCGTGAATTACACGCGAGCTGCCAACTAGGCAAAAAGTGCCAAACTGACACATTTGATGCCTATTTTAGGTGTTTAAAATGAACACTACCTACTTGAGGTGCTAAAGTGAAAGATCGCTGCAACTTTAGGTGTCCGTCGATGGGTTTTGCCTTTTTTATTTCAAGTCACTTCACCTTACATTACTGGAAATTTTTTATGTCTAGTGAAAGTTGAATTTTTTATAATACAATAGATTTTCCATCTATTTTAATAGATATTCTACCTGTTCTGACAGGTAGTTTATATGTTACAATAGGTTGGTCATCTGTTGCATTATGTCAATGTTTCTATCTAAGTCTATCTGTTGTAATAATGGGAAGACCTGTTTGATAATTTTCAATAGAATACCTACATGTTGCAATATATATCAAAATCTGTTTGATATTTTCCAACAGATATGTTGTCTGTTGTAATAGATACCTTATCTGTTGCAATATTTGAATCTAGTATTCCATTTCAATTAATAAGTTCAAATCTAAGAATAAAACAAAATTCATAGACAAAATAAAATAAATCGAAGCCTTCAAAAATTACATGAAATAAATCAACAAATAAATGAAATGTAAAAAAATTGTTATGGGTACAAATCTCAAAAAATAAATCAACAATTTAAGTTTTGATGCCAAGAATTATTAAAGAAGGGTAATGTTGTTACATTGACAGACTCAATCTATAAAGATCTACTCAATATGGACAAGTTTTTCTTCATCCGGTACTATAGAATTGGGCTTTGGTCGTCGTGGATCATTAATGTCACTTGCGTATAGTTTCTGTGCTTTTGCTTCTCCATATTTCCATAAAAAGGGTAGCATATTGTCAATGCTGTTCAACAGTAGCTTCTACAGTGACATCCACCTGGAAAGCCAGGATTGGTCAATGCTAATCATAGAGATATAAAAAAGGGAAAAGGATAACTCATCTATTTTAGCAAATCAAACAGGTCTTCCTCCTTTCTTAAATTGTCCTAAACAGATTATATTTCTGTTGCAATAGATGGATCAACTATTAGAACAAATTATAACATAAGGAAGACCTGTATAATAATTTCCAACGGATGAACCATCTGTTGCAACATATGACTCATATGTTTGGAAAAATTGAAATGATAGAAAGTCTTGATTTAATTTGTCCCAACAGATGACCATCTGTTGCAACAGATAGGTCATCTGTTGGTACAAATAAAAATAGTACGTATAGCTGTTTGATTTTCTAAAACAGATAAGACATATGTTACACCAGATATTGTATCTAATACAATAGGTTAGTCAACTGTTGCACAAATTTATATATCTGTTTGATAATTTTCAGCAGATGTGTCATCTGTTGAAACAAATATGTGTCTGTTTGTTAGTTTGAATAGACGATATATATTCACATTCTTCAGCTCGTGCTGCTTTTATGTGACCCTTTTACATTGCTCAATAGTGCAATACACGGACACAGGAGTTGTAATTTTGCTTTTTTAAATGCTTGATAATGCCTTGGAAATTACTTTCCTTCTCCTCTTAGACTTAATCTCTAATAGATTGAATGAATATAAAATCCTCTTTTATGTTATGACACCCCTCTTAGATGTCAATTCCTTTACAGAAGCAGTTAATGTATTAATAGAATTAATCACTATATCATGTTTCACCTTGCAGTCTTCACATTTGCATGAAGAACATTCATTTGCATGAAGAACATTTGCTAGGAGAGGTAACATCTGTATAACCAGTATGATCATACTCATAATGGTTATTTTAAAAATTGTAAGAGGAGCATCATTAGCACCAATAACAGCACCACTACCACCACTAACAACTCCATCAACAACAACAAGCCCACCCTCCAAAATTATTTTTCTTGTGATGGATGTTGCTCCAAACAATTCTATTTTTATTCTGTCAATGACCTTAGGGTTCGATAAAGTTCGCAAAGACCATAAAGTAAGAAAAATGGCATCTTCAACTCTTGATTGGTCAAAACAAGTGACTGATGCACAATCTAACATAAATCATTACATATATTAGAATGATGATTAGATCATTCAAAAAATCATTAATTAAAATAAAAATTAGTTATAATTATACTTACTGCATCCTTTGGAGAATTGAAGAGATCAATTTTTTTTGCATTTTTATCAGTTTTGACCAATAACCATCTCAAGATTCTTGGGTAGGAAACTTCTTCCTGGTAGTTCACTTGTTGTCTCAAATAAAGAATGACTTCAAACGCCCAAGCCTATAAAATAACGCCAATAAATCAAACCATTATTGAATGAAAAAATGAATCATATCATAATAAAAGAAACATTTACCATGAAAGCCCATGGAAAGTTATATAAGTTGACTGTTTTTGGCATTAACGGAGTCAACAAATATTTGACAGTTATTTTGAAGCTTTCATAACCCCTAGGATCGCTGTTAAATGCCTCAAGATCCTGGGAGAGCTTTATTAAGCAACGATAATGTTGTTGTTAACGTCTCTCTCCCAAAGAATATTATGTACAAAAAAACCCAAACACAATGATTTCTTATGCTTCTTTGAAATTCTTTTACCTTTCAAGACTTCTATCAAATTTTTATTTTTGAAGCTTGGACCAACAATGGACACCAGGTCATCAGGATCATTCGACTTGCCTTTGCCTTTTTGGGGTATACGGGGTGCTTTTTGGGGGTTAGAATAGGTATAACTTGAGAAGGTGAAGGAGAATAATATTTTAGTCCATTAACTATGACAAACTCCTTCCAACCAAAACAAACAGGTATGTCACAGTAATTTATCCATACCTCATTCATCTTATCTTTGTTTTCATACATAAACTTACGTTTGAGAAGATCATATACCATTTTTATTTGTAAATGAACATTGTTGTCCTCCGACAAATCAAGATATTGCCCAAAGCAACTATCTCTGAAATAAGCATTCAATTTTTGTTCTTGAAGTATTTTTCTTAAGGCGTCGAAAGATTTTCTCATGGCTGACTTAACCACAAAATCATGCATTAAATCTGAGGCACCATCGTACTGCATTCTTACAGGATAACAATCAATGCTGAAGGTTTTGACCAATTCTTTGGTGGAAGGTCTATTGGAATTTGGATCATCTCTTTCTCCTCCCCATGTTCATCAAATTCTGCTCCTAATTAAGATAACACTTGTAAAGCAAACTCATAGAGTAGTGGATGTAGCCTAACTACTTCACTTATTCCTTTACTTGGACTTGGTTTGATTTCTATTCTTTTGGGAGCCATATTATCTAAAATTTATAGGAACATAAAATAGATTATAATTGATTAATGCATCGTTAAAAAAGGATAACAGTAAATCTAATATGCAAATCAGTAAAATAACAGTTTCAATAGATCACACATCTATTGCACCAGGTAGGTTATCTGTTGCAACAAATAACTAACTTATTTCAACAGATGAATAATTTGTTGCAACAATAAAAATAGATTATTCATCTATTAAAATAGATGACTGGTTTGTGTAACAGATCATACATCCGTTACAACATATAAGTGAACTATTGGAATAGTTAACTAACCGATTGTAATGGATGAGTAATCTGTTGCAATAATACAAAACATATCACTCATCTGTTGAGAAAAATGAATGGTTTATACAATAGATCACACATCTGTTGCAACATATGAGTGATCTGTTGGAATAGTTATCAACGATCAATATTGTTTAGATTTCTTCCAATAGAAGGGTTGTCTATCGCAATAAATGAATGATCAGTTAGAAAAATCAAGTCTTGGACATGTCCTTTTGGCATAGTTGATAGGATTTTATCCAAAAGAAAGTTCAATTATTGCATTAGATGATTAATCTGTTGCATTAAATTTTTAATTCGACGGTTCCTTCATTGCATCAGATGGTTAATCTGTTGCATTCAATTTTTAATCTGATGATTTCTTTGTTGCATTCGATGGTAAATCTGTTACAATAGATGGTTAATCTGTTGCAGCAAATGGTTAATCTATTGTAACATATGGTTAATCTGTTCCATCAGATAGTTAATCTGTTGCATCCTATGGTTTATATTTTGCATCAAATTTTTAATTCGATGTTAAATCTGTTGCATCAGATGGTCAATCTATTACATAAGATTTTTAATTTTATGGTTCCTCTGTTGCATCATATGCTAAATTTATTTTACAAATGGTTAATATGTTGCATCAAATGGTTAATCTATTGTAGTAAAAATAGTAGCATGATTTTGTTCAATAGAATAACAACAATATCACTAGTTTTACCAAGAACAAGAACAAACAACCCAGCAACGGGCGCAACACCAAAAACACCAACATTGTTGTTTTGGTTGTACAAACACAAAGAACAAAAATAGAGCTTCAAAAAAATGAAACAAACAATAAAAAATCATAATTCACTCCGAAAAGAGAAGATAAGAAATACCAGAAATTAGAATTTTATTCAGACCCCATTTCAAATTAAAGAAATAAATATTGAAATTGTTAACCAATACTAGAAGAGAAGTTGGCTCAAGTTCCTTGTTTTCTTCAAAACTAAAAAGGAAATAATTTTTTACCAGTGAAAGTAGAAAAGGGGCAATGAAGAATTCGAAGCTGTTGTGGCCAGAGAGCAAGGTTCTCACATTGATTGACGGTTGAAAGTTGAAAAGGAACTTGAAGCCTAACTATTTATCGCCGGAGGTTGAAGTCGTCGGAGATTAAAAGGAGAAATTTATAGAACTGTTGGTTGAGAGAAACTGTCGAGAGAGAGAGAAGAGAGATGGTTGATTTGAAGAGGAGAGGAGTGTACGTTGATTTGTATTTTTAAAAAGATTAGAAATTTTGAAAATATTAATCAAGTCCACCTTTAACTTAATCAATTTTTCTAATTATGTTTAACCCTTTAAGTTGGTCAATATCACCAATCCTTCATTCAAAACTTAAATGATACCTTTCCTTCAATTTTGTCATGTTAGTTCTTACGACCCCACTTTTCATAACATCGTGCTAGACTATTTCCCTTTGTTATACATATAAGTAGATATGAAATAAATATGAAATTAGTATAAACTATTTAAATAATCTAGAAAATAATTTTTTATTGTAAGATGTTAGTTCTTAAAACGCTACTTGGCATAACCTCATCCTAGATTATTCTCCTTTACTATATATATATATATATAGATATGAAATGTGAAATAAATATGAATTAATTAATAATCTATAAAATAGGTTTTTGTCGTAAGATGTTAGTTCTCAAGACGTCACTTGTCATAACATCATGATAAACTATTCCCCTTTATTATATATATAAATATATATGAAATAAATATGAAATTAATATAGAATATTTAAATAATCTAAAAAATAATTTTTTGTTATAAGTTGTTAGTTCGTAAAATGTCACTTCGTATAACCTCATGCTAGACTATTTTCTTTTATTTATACTAGATACATGTGCCCGTGCAAGGCACGAGCATTTTGGCAACACTAATGTGCCAAAGAGATCTAACTTTGAGGAAGATTATTTCCTACTTGTTTTAGTTGCTTAGTATTAGAGTAAAAGAAAAGAAATGTAGTACAATGAACCGATACTAACATAATATATACATTCAGTGTGGAACGAAATTGAGCTTGCTAGACTAGTCCAACCAATACAAAAGTGATTATATAAGTGGATAAAAATCTAGTTAGACTGTTGCAACTACAGTTGGCGGCACGTCTTTTGTTTGGACATTCGCAGAAAAGTACATGATGCATGTCTCATTTGAAAGTTTCAAATATATAAGTTGAGGAGACATACGTCGATTTCAAAATATTTATTACACCATAAAATTACCGAAATACCTTGATAGTCATTTAATAAAGAACAAAAAGATATTTATAAAAAATTACTACCATGTATAATTTAATTATAAAGGTCTAAATAAAAATATTATTAAAATAATAAATGAGGACAAAACTAATAAATATAAGAAAAAATAATATGCATGTGTAACCATTTTATTGCACCATAAAAATGAGGACAAAACTAAAAAATATAAGGAAAAAGGAATACGCATGTATAACCATTTTATAGCACCATAAAATTACCGAAATACTCTTGGAGTATAAAAAATAAGTAATTTAACAAGGAACAAAAAGATATTTATACAAAATTACTACCATGTATAATTCAATTACAAAGGTCTAAATTAAAATAATACATGAGGACAAAACTAATAAATATAAGAAAAAAATAATATGCATGTGTAACCATTTTATTGCACCATAAAAATGAAGACAAAACTAATAAATATAAAGAAAGAGCAGTCAATTGAAAAACAACCAAAAGTAAAGTGGGTTAGAGAGAGAGTGTTCACCTTCTCTCTAACTCCTTCCCCCTTCTCTCTTCTACCTAACCAAAGGTGATTCACCGATATGTAGAACCCAAATCCCCCTTCGTTACCAAATACCACCATCGTTGATGTCCAAATGTCGGAAAACAAGTTGTCATACAAAGATGTTACCTCAAATCATCTAACTCTGTCCAACGAACCAGTCACCGTAGAGGAGGATGATAATCCACTGGAGCGAGACCTAATTAATCTCTCAGTCGAAGAGATAACTAGCCTATATGATCCATGGAAGTTCTCTATGATAATTAATCCAGTCCGAAAGAACTTCGTGCACCAATACCTAAAGATCAAATTGAAGGCCCTATGGAAGACCCTCATCTGCCTCATTGATTTATGATCGGGTTTTTACACAGTTAAATTTGAAGACCAAGAGAGTCAACCTAAGTCACTTCAAGGAGGGTCGTGGTTTATAGACGGCACCTTCATTTCGGTAAGGAAATGGGAATGTAATTTCATCCCAAGCAGGGCACAAATTGATTTCACAGCAATCTGGTTACGCCTTTCTCAGCTCTCCACCGAATTCTATGATACCCAAATTCTTTAAAGGGTGGGGAGGAGAATTGGGAATCTGCTAAAGATTGATGCATTCACCTCCGCTACACTTCGGGGTCGCTATGCCAGGTTATGTGTCCAGATCCAACTGGCATTCCCTCCATGGCCTCTATTAATATTGGAGGTCACTATCAAGACATCGAGTTCGAGTGGGATGGGATCCTCTATACATCGTGTGGCCACTTGGGTCATACTTCTTTTAACTGTCACACCTAATAAGCCTCCATCGATCAAATTACCCCGGAGAAACACCTGCAGCTACCCCAAAAACTGAATGGCACGCTATATCCTTTCAAAATAAGAAAAAAAAGAAAAAAGAACCAATATAGCAAGGAATATCCAGTTTCTCGACCAAACCCTATCAAGGACGATAAGCCCGACTAGTCAGCAGTAGGTAATTTCCTATCTCACCTTAGCGGTGGCGGTGGATTCAAGATAGGGCAACCCAAGCAAACTAGGACATCTCGAGACAAGGTAGGACCAACAACTGGATCCCCCTTATGCTCCCTCTCTAGAGGCAGGACCAATTTCTGATGCTCAAGTCCATTTGGACGCCCTCATGGTCCACCTCTCTTCAGAGATAGGCCTTAAGCCTCCCGACCCTAAGAGGCCCACTACCCTTTTTAACCCAAAGAAGTCCAGTTTGGAGAAAATGGGCCTTTACTTTCCTCCCCTAATTTAAGTAGTTTATTTCCCTTAGTCAAAGGGAATAAAAAAAATAAGAAGGAAGTTGATGGGCCCTATCAAAGCTAGCTCAGCTCAGACAATAATGAGCCTAGAGCTAGAAATCTGCACACACCCATCGGAGACCTTTTTTATTCTCAAGGTGATGTGATGGACATTGTCCATCACGCAAACATTGCACTAAATGCAAATGTCATTTCCAATGCCCAAGCCCCTCAGCTTCCCTCCCTTAATATATCTCCTTCTGATAATATGGAGGTCAACTATACTTCTCAAGAAGAACAACATGAACACTCCTCAAAGCCCCAACACGATCACTTTGATCACAGAGGCTTTACCACTGGACAACCTTCCAGCCTCATGGTTGGAAGTTTACCTCTCTAACCAATCAATCCCACTCCATGATCAGTGGGAGGAGAGATAGGTCACTTTTTACATTTAGGACCCCAGTTACCTGGCCTTGCTGTCCATGGAATTCCTGCATCAGGGTTTAGATAGCTATGGCTAAAATTTCTGGATGGCAACCCTGTTCCATGTAATAGGCTCATCTTTCCAGGAGGAACTGACTCTAGAGATTATGTCATTCATCATGAACTAGATAAGCAGAAATCTTCTTTTCTTTCAATCCTCGAATCCACTCCTGCTGTCCCAGGGACCAACTTTTGTGATCTTACCTGGGTAAAGCCAAGCCTCTCTAGTACCAATGGTGAATTCATTACCACCTCCAACTCCCCTTTCATTGGAAAGGGTAGAAAGAGAGAAAGCAATGAAGGCCCTGAGGGAGAGCAACAGGGAACTAGAAGGCCTCTTTGTACAACTGAGAATCCCCAAGACGGATGTCTTCACTCTAGAAATACCTATAAACCTAACCCATCCATGATATTGTCATTGTTCTCTTTCCTCAACCACTAACCAAGCTATACCTAAAGCTAAATATGTCAAACCTTATGATAGGGGAATACTTCACAGCCAAAGTGTAACATCTATCAAGGAAGAGAAAGATCTCAGAGATAGCTGGATCCTCTAATCCTGTGGGAAAAGGGAAGGAAACCATGACAACCCCCCACCAACATTAGAAACCTATGATAAAGAGCTGCCTAATCTGGAATGCTAGGGGGCCCAATGGTGCAAAATTTAGAAAACAATGTAAGTCCATGATAAGCATCCACCATCCTTGCATCCTGGTACTCCTAGAAACTAAGATGGTGGACATAGAAACCTCTCCCATGAGTTGGGATTTCATAACTTCATAGAGTCTAGTGCTTCTGGTAGCTCAGGTGGCATTGTTATCATATTGAAGGAGGATAACATCACCATCACAGCCTCTCTATCTCTTCCCAGGCTATTCATACTTCTATCAAGGTATGCTCCCTCCCCCTCTACTTAGATTCTTAGCATTATTTATGCCAGCAATGAGTTTAATTCTAGAAAGCTCCTTTGGGACCAACTCATATCCTTAGCTGATTTCGTGTCTTCCATGCGTAGTAATGGCTGGGTAGTAAGAGAGGACTTTAATGAAGTCCATAGGGCTAGTGAAAAGTTTGGGGGCAACCCCATAAACATCCACAGGTTCTCCCTCTTTTGGGACTGTATTAATAAATGCAACCTCATGGACCTTGGCTTTATGAAAGCAAATTTACCTAGTCTAATATGAGGTATAGAAACAGACAAGGCCTGATTATGGAAAGGCTAGACAGGTGTTTAGCCAATGACCAATGGATCCATCTCTATCCTGAGGCCTTTGTTACCCACCTTTTTAGAATTCACTCTAACTACTCCCTTCTCCTCCTCAACCTTACTAAAACCCCCCACTCTCTCCCTAAACCCTTCAGGGTGGAATCTATATAGTGTAACCACCTGAATTCAGTAAAATCATCCATAACTCCTTCTCTGAAAAGCTAACCTCACCCATGCCACCCATCTATTCAAAGACATTGCTAGAGACTGGAATAGAGAAACTTCTAGAGACATCTTTAAAAATAAGAATCACCTACTTGCTAGGCTAGAAGGTATCCAAAATTCTCCCCACTATCCCACCAGTTCCTTTCTTCAAAACCTAGAAAATACTCTTACGAAAGAGTTCAACTACATCCTGGACCAGGAGAATGAGTTTTGAAACTTAAATCCAGGATTAATTGGCTCATAGATGGAGATAAAAACACCAAATTCTTTCATACCTAAACCCTTAATAGAAAAAAAATAGAATTAACTCTATTTAGGAAAATGGTTGTTGGATCTTTGAGCCAAATTAGATCACAAAAGTTTTCATTTTTTTCTATGAATCCCTCAACTCTTCTGACCACTCCTCCTCCCCCTTCAAGTGTCAGACTAATCCCTCCAACCTGGGATCTCTCAAGCCCTCGACCCATCTCTGTCTTGACTCTATCCCTAGCCTTGAGGAGATCAAAAGGGCTGTATTTTTCTTTGCCCTCAGTAAAGATCCTAGTCCTAATGGGATTCACCCTTTCATGTACCAAAAGTATTACCTAATATGGCCCCCATCCTATAGCAGTTCTGTATAGCCACCTTCACCCTATGGACCATGGACCCTGCAGTTAACACCACTTTCTTTTGCCTTATACCTAAATGCAAGGATGCAACCTTTCTAAAACACTTCAGACCCATAGGATTGTGTAAAACCCAATACAAAATCATCACAAAAATCATCTCTATTATATTAAAGCCCTTTCTTCAATATATCATTAGACATAACCAAGCTAGTTTTCTCTCAAAAGGAGAGCTTATGACAATGCCATCATTGTCCAAGAATACTTAGATCACTCTAGGAAAATAAAGGGCATTAAGCCCAAAATAATTCTTAAAATTGATCTAGAGAAAGCCTTTAATAGTCTAGAATGGTCCTTCATCAGACAAGCCTTCGCTTTCTTCAACTTCCCCCCTGGGCTTTCCAAACTCATCCTCTCCTGCATCCCCTCCTCTTCTATTTTTGTCCTTCTGAATGGGAATATAACCCCCTCATTCTATCCCACCAGAGAGATAATGTAATACCCCGTATATTTCTAAGCTAGAAGACAAACCATTTTTCCAATGTATGAAACCTCCTATCCTGTAAGTAGCATTTTAGTGAATGACTTACAATGAGTATCCTAGTGATAAGATAGCTTATGATGCATTAAGAATGTTCATATGAGTCACTTAAGGTAATACAAGCTAAGAGTTTTTAAATCCACCAAGTTTTAGTGTTCGATTTTGCAAGGGTCATCTTTGAAAGAGTATAACTCGATGTTAATATGGTATTTTCGCTGATTTAGACCCACCAAATTGTAGAGAATCAAATTAGATTTCCAACGATACCAATTTCTCCTTAATCCAATACCCAAGCAAAAAGTTATGCCCATTTTTGTGAGAGACAGTAAGGATAGGCGACTTAGGCGATTGGTTAGGTGCCGCCTAAGTCAATTTCAAGTGCCAAAAACACTCCGTTTTGAGTTATTTTAAGGGTAATTAAGTCTTTTAACACTCCTTACACATCCCTAAACTTAACCCTACGAAATATATAGCTTCTAAACACATTACAACCCTATTAACATCTCAAAGATCATCATCCAAAAGCACTAAAAGAGAAAAACAACTAGGGTTTTGTAATTAAGCTTGAAGATCCAATTTCAAGGAAATTCCTCCGTCAATCATCAAGAACCTCCCTTCCAAGGTATGCGTAGTGTTCATCCACGAATTCTTTTCGTCCGTAGAGTTCAAGAATCAATATTTAAAATACAAAAGCTTGGTTGGTTGTGGTGATATGATCATACCCATGTTGATGCTTGTTTGTTTTTCTATATAATAATATTGTGACTGTATATCTAATGAAAGTTATGTTGTTAGTTGAAAAACATGATCTTTAGATGAATTGATAGAATGCAAGTATGAAATCCACCTATGCCTTAAAGAATGCATGCAAGGTGTTCGATAAAATGCCTAGTATGTTAGAACTCATATTTACATGATTTCATGATATCTAAATAACAAGTTCATGTTAGTCATACACTCCAATATGAATTTCCATGCAAATTATGTGTTGTTATTGTTGCGGTATAAAGCATGTATGATAATGGAGATATAAATTATGTACACAAAATATATCCATGCTTTCCCTAACATGTTTGAGATGTTGAATAAATACATGAAGTATAATATCCCCAAATCATTACAATATGAACTAAACGTTACATGTTGCCATTCCCTCACGCTTGAATGATTTCCATGCGATTGCTATGAATAGTATATGTTGTCGGAATGCCCATGATATTAGAATATGAGATTTATGACTTGATTATAAGCATTCTTGTTCATGATAGATATTATGATGACCATGTACTTCATGAAATCCCCCACTCATGTATTATGGATTTTTATTGATGGTCATGTACTCAAGAAATTCAAGTTGTGTTAGTTTCCTTCCATCTAGTCCTGGGGGTACTTGTACCCGAAAAATATAGTTGTGTGCCTAGAGCCATATCATGTTTTTATGATACTCTCCATCAAGCCATGATCTATAGAATTCAGTTATTTATGTGACTCAGGAAAACTTAGAAATTTCAGTAATCTCAATAGTCCAGTAATCTCAGTAATCTCAGTGCTCAGTAACCTCAGCAACCTCAGTATTCACAGTCAATCTCAGTAACTTCAGTACTCTCAACCAGTCCTCAGAACTCAGTACATTCCATCAGTTATCGGAATCCAGTAAACTTAGTTTAGCTCCGCTAAACAATACCACTAGTATCATTCCAGTTAATTAGTATCAGTTCAGCTAATCAGTTCAGTTCAGTTATTCAGTTCAACTTAGTTATTCAGTTCAGTGTCCTTCAGATGGGAGTAGAAGTTAGCACCGAGTGAACCCAAGGATGGGAACTCACCCGCCAGTTTAGGGTGTGATTCTTAATAGTCATCCTTGTGTTCCAGAACTACGTAGCCAACGTAGGTTGAGATATCTTAACCCGATAGATTAGGGTTGATGAGGTGTCCTAACCAGTTAGTTTAGGGTTTCCACCGTTCTCATTGAGTACCTTCCAGTATAGGGTTCTCACAGTTGTCCTTACCTGTGGCGCGGTATTGACACCCCTCTAGTCGGGGAAGAGATTGGACCCCAACTTAGCTAGTATAGCGTATTTGAGGCATGTCGGTTAGATAACTACTTCCCACAGTTTTAGTTATAGATTTCAGGACTGTCAGCTATAGCTACCCAGTCTTAGTAAAGAACTCAGATAGCTCTTCAGATTTTAATATATCAGGGCTGTCAGATACAGTCAACTCAGATATAAAATGGAACTCAAATAGTTTCCTTCAGATTTATGGACTGTCAGATATAGTCACTTATGCTATTAATCACAACAATTATCAGAACTCATGCTAGAAGTACTCAGCTTCAGGACTGTCGGATATAGTAAATCAAACAAGTTCTTCATAATTCGAACTGTCAGAAACAATCATTCATTTATCAGTAATGCAATATCAGTCTCTTAGTATTCAGTAATATAGTATCAGATCCATCACTTATTAGTGATTTACATATCAATATCAGTAAACTCAGTCTTTCAGAATATCATTATCAGTATACTCATGTTATCAGTATTCAGACTCAGTAGTCTGTATCTCTACAAGTTCAGTTACTGTTATGCATGTATGTACTCTCACATTCATATCAGTCAGTATTGTCCATGCATATAACCCTTTGTATTTAGACTACCTCACTCGTATACTCAGTACATTCAGACGTACTGACGCATTTATGCTATGGTGCTTTCTATTAAATTACACCATAGGTTCAGAGGTATGAGCTCTAAATCAGCAGTAGATTCCAGGATCAGCAATCAGAGTTATACGTGAGTCCTCATCCTTCGAGGACATGATAATTTCATTTCTATTTCAATTTTCACTTTATTTTAGTAGTTGGAGTTAGTTGGGGACATGTCCCATCAACTTCTTATTTAGTTCAGTTAGAGGCTTTCAGACTAGATGTCAGATTAGATGTTCAGACTTCAGTATTTATGTTCTTTTTTGGTATTGTTATACCATATTTTTAAAATATGTATTAGTATTGAACCTTATGGCCTTACAGTTCATGTTTCTGCATATTTTATGAGATATTATACAGTTTACAAGTACAGATATCAGTCATGGGTTAGCTTGTGGTCCTTCGGGGTTATGAGCACCGTGTAGCATTTTGGTTCAAAAAATTAGGGCGTTACAGATAAGACAAGGAGACCCCATGTCACCTTACCTTTTCATTCTTTGCATGGAGCTCCTCTTAAGGATAATCAACTATAAAGTGGACATCCTTAAGTGGACCCCCATCTCCACTAGCAAAGGGGGTCCAAAGCTCTCTCACCTATTCTTTGCTGATGACCTCACCCTTTTTGTAAATGTTGATGTCCAAAAATGTCATATCATCCTCAACACTCTAGACAGATTCAGTAAGAACTCAGGTTAAAGAGTTAACAATAATAAGTCTAAAGTGCTTTTCTCCAACAATTGCGGTAAGACTGTTAGACTTAACCTCTCCACCATCTTGGGTATAAAGTCCAGTAGTAGCTTTGGCAAATACTTAGGCTTTCCCACCTTTCATAAAAAGCCCATTCTTGCTGACTTCCACTTTCTTCTGGATAATATAAACTTCAAACTTACTGGATGAAAGACCAAGCTCCTCAACATGGCTGGCAGAACCACCCTAGCCAAATCTTGTCTTGGTAGCATGCCCAACCATGTCATGCAATTCATCCTTCTTCCCAACAAGATTCACAAACTCATTGATAGAGCCCAAAGGAAATTCATTTGGGGCTCCACTAATTCTAGAAATAAAATGCATATGGTCAAATGGGAGACAATCACTAAGCCCAAAAAAGAAAGAGGCCTAGGAATCCAAAAGAACAACATAAAAAATGACACAATCCTCAGCAGCCTGGATTAGAGACTCAACTCCAATCCCTCTACCCTCTGGGCTACTATTCTAACCCATAATTACAAACACACTTTCAGGCCTCTCAATTGCTCTAGGACCTGGAATTGCATTCAAAGAGGCTGAAAGCTTTGTAAAGATGCCATTTATTGGTCCATCCATAATGGCAACAAAGTTGATGCTTGGGAGGATTGATAGATCCCAAACCTCCCCCCTCCCCTTAGGAACATCATTCAAGGACTGTCCCTAGCTACATTAACATCATTCCCATTTTGTAATACCTCGTATTTCTCAAGCTTAACTTAGCTCTAAGTCCATGACTTATTCTATATAATTTTTTTCCAAATACTTAATATTTTTAAGTTTAGAGCTTACCAATGCGTAGCAAATTCAATTATCTTTCCAATGATATAAAGTTGGCCCAAATTCGATACCCAAACAAAGAGTTAGAGCTATTTTTGTAAATCAGTGTGCCAACTGGCACTTCACAACATCGCGGAGGCTAGCCAAATATCAACGGTCACTTTCCAGTTTTCCATAGCAATATTAGCGCGTCGTGCTAAGCAGCATTTTCATAATTGTCCAATTCCAATATTCCAACGCGATCCCACCGCATCGCGATGAGTTCAAAATTCAGAATCAAAGGGGCACCACAATTCCACCGCGTCATGCCAAGCCCTTAGTTCCCAATTGTCTATTTCTAGTGACATGGTGCGAGGTGCCAAATTGGGTTTTTCTAGTGATGATCTTTAAATCATTACCAGGGGTAATTGGGTATTTTTCCATGACCCAAGTCAGCCTTTAACACGTAAAGTACCCCTAATTAACCTAGATATACCATTATTCACTTTATTTTCCTCCATATTAAATTATTCTCTCTCAATTAGCAAACCCTAGCTCTCAAGAAATCAAGAACAAAGGTTAAGAAACTTACCAAGAACTCCAAGAGTAAACATTCCAAGGTATGTTAGGAGTTCATCTATGGGTACCTTTCACCCATAGAGTCCAAGAATCCTTTTTTTTAACTACAAGTTTATGAAATTATGAATTCCCATGATTGAAATTGATTGTATGCATGTCTATGATGTTAATTGGTTTTCAACCCATGATTATGATAAGATTCATAAAAATAGAGTAGTATTTATGGGAAATTTTATGAATTGCATGTCGAAACCATGAAATTGCGTATTTGGGCATTGTAGTTGCAATGTTTATTTGTTTCCATGATTATGTGCATTAAGTTGTATTCCCCAAGTGTTTGATAGAATTTTCATGTGAATTAAATGATTGAATCATGACATGCTAGTATATGTACAAGCTTATGCCCTACAAGTGTTTGATGAAATGTTTCTACGAATGAACTATGGACAAGTATACATTGTTATATTATTCAACATTTTGCTATGCCTTATTTTTTATGCTATTGAGTCCTGGAGGTATTTAATACCCGATAATCTAGCCGTTTACCTAGAGCCAGTGTCAGTTACAGAATAGTATTAGTCATGTCACGATCAATAAAATCAGTCAGTTACAGAACTGAGGAAAAACTCAGTAAACTCAGTATCAGTCCAGTCTAGTTCAATATACTCAGTTCAGTGTCTTTCAGTTGGGAGTAGAATTCAGCACCAAGTGAACCCAAGGATGGGGGCTCACCTTCCAGTAGAGGGTGTGATCCTTAGAAGCAGTCCTTGCATTCCAGAACTACATAGCTAACGTAGGTTAAGACATCAAACCTGCCAGTTGAGGGTTAATAAGGTGTTTTAACCTGCCAGTTGAGGTTTCCACCGTTCGCATTAGAGTATCTGCCAGATAAGGGTATCTCTCTAGTTGTCTTTACCTATGGCACGGTACTGACACCCTTTCAATTGGGGTTACAGATTGGACCCCAACTCAGCTATATTATCTTATTCGTGACATGTTAGTTAGATAATTACTTCCCATATTTTCAGTTTCAGTCTTCAAAATAGAACTCAGTTCAGTTCTACAGAATCAGAACTACCAGACACAGTCTATCAGTATTGGTAACTTCAAATATCAGTTACTCAGTACTCAGCTTCAGAAAAACTCAGTATTTACAGCAGTTTCAGTTATTTATGTACTCTCATATTCAGTTATTCTATATCATTCAGTCAGTTTTTGTTCATGCATATGAACCCTTGCATTCAGTCTTACCTCATCTATCATACCACTATATTCCATGTACTAACACATACTCTTTCTTTGCACTATGATGTCTTATATCATAGGTTCGGACTCTCAGTTTCTCGACCGCGCATAGACAGATTCAAATTTAGCCAGCAGTGTCAGGATTAGTAGTGAGTCCTCATCCATCGAGGATATGTTTTTGTTTAGTATTTCAGTAGTAGAAGTTAGTTGGGGGCTTGTCTCATCAACTCCATTTTCAGACAGTTCAGTTAGAGGCTTTTCAAACTAGACTTTCAGACAGTACTCAGTTTTACAAACTATTATTGTAGTTGATATTCTTTATCAGTACTTATAGATTTTGAACCTTATGTCAATTCAGCCTATTTTTCGTATTTATTTCAGTATTATTATTCAGTGCTCATAGCATATATTAGTCACGGGTTAGTTTGTGGTCCTTCGGGATCATAAGCATCGGGTAGCGTCCAGGGTACAGACTCGGGGCATTACACCTTTCCATTCTTTGGTAGGAAGGAAACTGAAATCTGGTCTCGCTTCCCTTTAAAATTCCTGCAACCACCCTCCATACTATCAAGAATACTTTCCTTCCAAATTCTTCAATCCAGCAAGATACCCCTCTATGGATCTTAAATGGTTCAGGAATGTTCTCCTGCAAGAGTGCTTATAATCGCATCTACTCCAAGAGAGCTCCTCCCAATAACAACCACAAACCTTGGGGTAGGATTTGGAAAGCTACAATCCCTGAAAAGATGAAATTTCTTCTCTGGATTTGGAACCATAACAGTCTCCCTACTAGGTCAAACCTTTCTAAGAGGGCCATCAACATCAACCAGACTTGTCCCTCTTGTTCCTACCCCCAAGAGGATATCCACCATCTTTAATTCCACTACAGACATGCTAACAATCTGTGGAGGGAGCTGGTTATCCACTACAATGGGGAGGACAATATCACCACCCTTAACTTTTCTCCCAGTAACTGAGAAACCACCTGGAAAACTCTAAGTCATAACACCGTTGACTATAAAGTCGACGGGGGAACCCTCCTCCCCTTTTATCTCTGGAACATTTGGAAAACCAAAAACAATAATATCTTCAACAACAAAAATTACTCCACTTCCTTTAAGCATGCTTACTCTAAAGCTGTGGAATTCCTCCACATCAGTAAGCTTTCTGCTAACACCCCTCATTTTACCATCTCCATCTGCTGGACCCCTCCCCCTAGACATGTCTACAAGCTGAACACTGATAGGTCCTGCCTGGGGAACCTGGTAAGGGGGTATTGGGGGAGTAGTTAAAACTGACTCGGGCACCTGGGTTCTTGGATTCATGCAAAGTTTCCACCATGCTTCCAATAACACCTCATGAAACTCATGGCCCTTAGACAAGGCCTTCTACTAGATGAGGAGCATAACTTGTGCACTGTTGAGATTTGTGTTGATTCAGAAGAGATCATTAACTGGCTAGCAAAAGGGAATTTATTCTATAACTCAATTATTCATGATTGCAGGCCTTTGATAAGAAGATTGGGAAGGCTTTCCATTCACCATAACTACAGAGAGCAAAATGGGGTAGCTAACACCATGGCGAACACTGGAGTAAAGATGACCATTTTTGACAACTGTAAAATTTTTGTAACCCCACACCCTTTTGTAATTCATAATGTCTGGGCTGATATAGAAGGAAAATGCTATCCTCATAAGGTTCCTTCTTACCAAAACTGTATAAGTCATCGCCAAATAATTTTTGTAATGGAGTCAGACTGAGCTCCCGAACTAACAACTTCAGGTGTTGTTTTATATTTAATGCTTACATCTTATCTACCAAAAAAAGAAAAAAAAAAAAAACAATATGCATGTGTAACCATTTTATTGCATCATAAAATTATTGAAATACCCTTGGTAGTCATTTAATAAGGAACAAAAAGATATTTATACAAAAATAGTACCATGTATAATTCAATTACAAAGGTCTAACAAAAATATTATTACAATGATACATGAGAACAAAACTAATAAATATAAGAAAAAATAATATGCATGTGAAACCTTTTTGTTGCACCATAAAAATGAGGACAAAACTAATAAATATAAGGAAAAAGCAATATGCATGTGTAACCATTTTATTGCACCATAAAATTATTGAAATACCCTTGGTAGTCATTTAATAAGGAACAAAAAGGTATTTATAAAAAAATAGTCCCATGTATAATTTAATTACAAAGGTCTAAATAAAAATATTATTCAAATAATACATGAAGACAAAACTAATAAATTTAAGGAAAAAGCAATATGCATGTGTAACCATTTTATTGCACAATAAAAATGAGGACAAAACTAATAAATATAAGGAAAAAAACATATGCATGTGTAACCATTTTATTTACTACTATATATAAGTACAGCTTGGGGTGACTAAAATTACGAAAATACCCTTGGTAGTCACCCCAACCTTCACTTATATATAGTACTAGATAATGAAGGGCCCATTTTACGGGCCCAATATTAATATTTTAAATATATCTATAGGTATTTAATTAGTTTTTAAATGATCATCAATATTTCTAAATTAGCACAATCAAAAATAATAATAAAGATACACATTATAATAAAGTGTCAATTATTTTAATATTTTTTTATAGAATCATACAAAACAACCAAAAATAAAAATGATCCATCTATAAATTTATTTTGAATGCACTTAAATTCATTTTTTAGGGGTTTAGTGAATGAAATTCAACCTATTTGATGAAATTTAAAATTAATCATATCATTCTTTATAAAGTAATAAAAATAAAAAAATTTATGGTTTCACATTTTGTTTTATATACTATAAAATCAAGAGAGTAATTTAGTATATTTTTTTTTTTAAAAAATGATTTATATACATGATGAGAGAATATACTACCTCAAAATAATATATTTTATTTTGAAGATTGTAAATGTGTTGTAAAAAGATATATGTAGTTAAGTGTACAAATTATAACATCCTGCTATAATATGAACAAACATATCAATTAAATTAAATAAATTATAGTTTTATAATTATATTTAGTAGATATAGTTTTAAAATTAAATGAATAATTTTTCATCATCTATCAATATCTTTTTATTATTATTTTACTATTAACATAGTACTTCATCCGTTTTGATCCATTGAAAAGGAGAACGTCTCTTTATTTTTGATAATTTTTAAATCAATTCTGCAAAATTAAAAAGTATTTTGATACATTATACATATATTTAGCCTATTAATATAAGATTCAAAAATCATTTTTTAATTTGGTAAAATTCAATATCAAATCAAAATCAAACAAATAAATAACACTAACTAATTAAACTTTTTCTCTATAAGTATGAACTAAACGTGTCAATTGTTTCCATATCAGTTCAATCCTATTGTAATAATTTATTTCATTGCAATATCTTAATTAAAAGTAATCTCAAGTCATAGTTTAAAAATTTACTCATCAATAATCTTATATTATATAATGGACTAAATTTTAAATAAGGAATTCAACTTTGGTTTGACATAATGTCCGTAATGGTTTATAAATTAATTTCAATGAATTTTATAAGTTTTTTTATAATTATTAGAAGTTTATGAAAATAACCTTTGGCTAAAACATAATTTTAGAAGCTTTGAATTTTAAAAATAAATATATACATGTTCAGAAGCACAATTTAACATCCACAAGTTTTGTATTTTTTTCTTAGAAATGCACTATTCTGTTAATACTCTATCTGTTCCAGTTTGTTTGATCTATTTTAATTTGGAATGAAATTTTAAAAAGTGAAATATATTTTTTGAATATTGTGATATTAAATAAAAGATATGTTAAATATATAAAAATATTCTTTAATCTTATAATCTTGAATGTGACATGCGGAAAGTTAAAATTACAAATGTTCTAAAAAATGAAAATGATTTTTTTAAAACGAAATAAAAAAGAAATAAATCAAACAAATTGAACCGAAGAAAGTACTAAATAATGACAAACAAAAATTTCACAAAAAATAAAAAATTAAAAATGTGAAAAAAATAAAACAGAAAAAAAAGTTGATGATAATTAAGCATTTTGATTTTTTTACAATAAACAATAAATTTGAATAAATTTGTTTAGGAATAAAGAAAATGGGTTCGAGTATTACAAGTGGTTGAAGATAATTGGTGATGAAATAAGACAAGATAAAGTACATAGTATAATTTGTATTGCATATTGTACAATTTTTCATAGCCATGGCCATCCTTCCTTGACTTTTCTATAATATAAATAGGGAGAATACTCACAAAAATACCTGAAGTTTGACCGGATTACCAGTTAAGCATACTGAACTTTGTGGGGGTCCTATTACCCCCAATATTTTTTTTTTGTATTTTAATGGCATATATCTGCCCACTTGGACCATTGTGTGTAAGTCACGCGCATTGAGCGCGTAAAAAGTGTTTAAAACGTTGTAAACTCTTTTTTTTTCCCAAACAGCCCCTTAATTTTATTATAAACCTTTATTTTATTTTTTTCATTAAAATACTTACATAATTATAAATATACTCGTCATATACATACACTCCACCTACATTGAAGAAAGTGACCAAAGTTTCAATTCCATAATCATATATATACTCACTATATCTTTGGTCAATTACACACACTCCACGTATAGTGAAGACACTGTGTTGTTGATGTAATTGAAATTGATGGGCAGTGTTTTTTTTTTTTTGAAATTGGGTCAAATTGATGTAATTGAATTTAGTGTATTGAAGATGACCCACTTGGGGGGGGGGGGGGGATGAAATTGCAATTCAACAATGGAGCAACCATGGTGAATAAAATAATATGAATTGAGTGTGTTCTGTGATATTGTTCGAATCAAAACTTGACAATTCTCTTGGATTTTTTTTTGTGTGTGTAGCTCCCACGTCTGTGTGTGTATGTTGTGTTTTTTCCGAGTCAATTTTCTGTGTGTGTGCATTTTCCAGTGAGAGGAGTGTTTTCCAATGATGTGTGTGTATCTGGGTTTGTGTTGTATGATCTCTGTGAGAGTGTGTGTATGTTTTGTAAGGTTTTCGAGAAGATGAGCCATTTGGAGGTGTGTGTAATGAAATTGTGTTTAATTTCAATTCAATAATGAAGCAATCACGGTGAATAAAATAATATGAACTAACTAAAAGCCAAATTTCAAGAATTAAGAACCAAAATTTTGATGAAAAATCAAGATTTTTATGATTACCAGTGTTTTGAAATTATTTGTAGTATTACCAGTGTTGTTTGTAGGAGGAATATGGATGTAATGGTGAAACTGGAGAAGAAAGGGCGCATGTGTCACACCTCCCAACGCCAAATCTGGGTATAGAGTTTTGGGGGGGGGGGGGGGGGGGTAATAATTCCACTTTAAAAAAGTCTAGGGGGTAATTGGACCTCCGCAAAGTCCAGTATACTCCATTGGAAATTTGGTTAAAGTTTAGGTCTTTTCGTGGGTATTATCCCTAATAAATAATATAGTAGTAAAGTAAAGTAAATAATAATAATAATAATAATAATAATAGTAAAAAAAAGTAATAATAGTAATAATAATATGGGTCACTAAAATTACCGAAATATCATTGATAGTCAGCCCAACCTTCACTTATATATAGTAGTAATAGTAAAGTAAAGTAATAATGATAATAATAATAATAATAATAATAATAATAATAATAATAGTAGTAGTAGTAGTAATAGTAATAGTAAGAAAAAAAGTAATAATAGTAAGATTATGGGTCACTACAATTATCGAAATACCCATGGTAGTCACTCCAACCTTCACTTATATATAATAATAAAGTAATAATAGTAATAATAATAATAATAGTAATAGTTAAAAAAAAATAATAGTAATAATAATAATAATAATAGTAGTAATAATAGTAATAGTAAAAGAAAAAATGAATATAATAATAATAATAATAATATTAATACCCGCAACCTTCACTTATATATAGTAGTAAAGTAAAATAATAATAGTAATAATAATAATAATAATAATAATAATAATATAATAATAATAATAATAATAGTATAGTAATAGTAAAAGAAAAAATGAATAATAATAATAATAATATAATAATAATAATAATAATAGTAATACCCAAACTTCACTTAAATATAGTAGTAAAGTAAAGTAGTAATAATAATAATAGTAAAAAAAAAAAAAGAGTAGTAATAGTAGTAATAATAATAATATCATGGGTCACTAAAACTATCGAAATACCCTTGGTAGTCACCTCAACCTTCACTTATATATTGTAGTAAAGTAAAGTAGTAATAATAATAATAATAGTAGTAGTAGTAGCAGCAGCAATAGCAGTAAATATCCTTGCTTGTCACCCCAACCTTCACCTATATATAGTAGTAAAGTAAAGTAATAATAGTAATAGTAAAAGAAAAAATTAATAATAATAATAATAATAACATAATAATAATAATAATAATAACGGAAAAGACTCAAAAATACCCCTGAGCTATCTGAAATAGCTCAAAAATGTCCCTCATTAGATTTTTGGCTCAAAAATACCTCTCCGTTAAATATTTGGCTCAAAAATACCCCTCCCTCTAACGGAATTCGGAAAAAGATCAAAATTACCCCTGAACTATCTGAAATGGGTCAAAAATACTCCTCTGTTAAATATTTGGCTCAAAAATACCCCTCCCATTAATGAAATTAAATTATTTCGATTGAATTAAACCCTAACTTGAACTTTTTATCCCTAATACTTTAATTTTTTTACATTTTTAATTTTAAAAATAAGATAATGAAAAAAACTATTTGAATTATAATATAAATTGGTTGAATTTGATTTGAAAAATAAACGTACATTTATTCTAAAAAGATATTTTCACTTTACATCTTTTTAATCTTTAAAGAAATTAACGAAATATAAATTAACGAAATTAATGAAATATAAATTTTTACATAAAGAAATTAACGAAATAAAAATTAAATAATGAACTTTATATAAATTAACGAAATAATCAAAATAATTTAATTTCGTTAAAGGCCCCTCTGTTAAATATTTGACTCAAAAATACCTCTCCCCTTAACGAAATTAAATTATTTCAATTGAATTAAATCCTAACTTTAACTTTTTTAATCCTAATACTTTAATTTTTTTACATAAAAGTATTTTTTTAATTTTAAAATAAGATAATGAAAAAAAGTATTTGAATTATAATATAAGTTGGTTGAATTTGATTTGAAAAATAAACATACATTTATTATAAAAAGGTATTTTCACTTTACATCTTTTTAATCTTTAAAGAAATTAACGAAATTAATGAAATATAAATTTTTACTTAAAGAAATTACCGAAATATAAATTAAATGATGAACTTTATATAAATTAACGAAATAATCGAAATAATTTAATTTCACTAAATACCCCTCTGTTAAATATTTGGCTCAAAAATACCCCTCCTCTTAACGAAATTAAATTATTTCGATTGAATTAAACCCTAACTTTAACTTTTTAACCCTAATACATTAATTTTTTTACATAAAAGTATTTTTTTAATTTTAAAAATAAGATAATGAAAAAAAAGTATTTAAATTATAATATAAATTGGTTGAATTTGATTTGGAAAATAAACATACATTTATTCTATAAAGGTATTTTCACTTTACATCTTTTTAATCTTTAAAGAAATTAACGAAATATAAATTAACGAAATTAACAAAATATAAATTTTCACTTAAAGAAATTAACGATATATAAATTAAATGATGAACTTTATATAAATTAATGAAATAATTGAAAGAATTTAATTTCATTAAGGGAGGGGTATTTTTGAGCCAAATATTTAATAGAGGGGTATTTTTGACCCATTTCAGATAGTTTAGGGGTATTTTTGATCCTTTTCCGAATTCCGTTAGAGGAAGGGTATTTTTGAGCCAAATATTTAATGGAGGAATATTTTTGAGCCAAAAATCTAACGAAGGGCATTTTTGAGCTATTTCGGATAGTTCAGGGATATTTTTGAGCTTTTTTTTCATAATAATAATAATAATAAGAATAAGAATAATTTCTCTTATATAAAATAAAGGATTGGTGTAGCCACAAAAAGACAAATTAGTGGTACACCAATCCTTCACTTATATATAAGAGAAATATGAATATGAAATAAATATGGAATTAGGGTGTGTTTGGTATGATGGAAAATGTTTTCGTAGAAAATGCTTTCATGGAAAATAAGTTGATTTTCTACTTATTTTCTCATGTTTGATTGGTGAGCGAAAAATATTTTTTGAAAAATATTTTATGGTGTTTGGTTGGTGAGTAGAAAATATTTATGTTTTTAGTTGTTTGGTTGGTGAGCGAAAAATGTATTTTTGGAAAAATACTACTAACAGTTAACTAATATATCACTAGGAGTATGCATCAGTCGGTTTGATTCGATTTTCTATATTATCGGTTTGGTTTTTCGATTTTTGATTCTTAGATATGCTAAACCAACAACCAAACCAATAAGATATTCTTTTATCGATTTTTGGTTTATCAATTTTTAGCCCTTAACGATTCGATTTTCGGTTTAACCGATAAGAAAATACTCATAAATAAGAAATAGCAGTAACTAATATGAAAAAAAAAATGAATCTTAGTTGTAACCAAAAATCCTACATGATGTGGTTTAATTTATAAGAACCTTCAAGTTTAAACTAAATGTTGTTAGCAGAAATTAAATGTTTATATAATTGAAATAATAGGTTTGTTAATTTGTAGAAATTAAAGAGAAACTAAGAGAAATATATAATAAGTCTCATATATATTCTTATTGGGTTATCGATTACCCAATAACCCAATAAGAAAAATCAAACCAAATCAATAACTAATACAAGTACGACCACAAAGATGGATGTATGTGAGAATGTAATGAACCCGGGGCTTGGACTGTTCGAATGAAGGACTTAAAACACACCAAACCGACCCTAATCTCATACTTGGAGTGTAAAAAGGAGCCTTGGAACACAACAAGGTAGCCCCTAAATACACTTGAAGGGAGCCTAGCTCTTAAAAGGGCATTATGGATATTTTGTATTTTATTTGTAACCTAGTATAAATAGAATATTGTACGGCTTTTAGACTTAGATTATTCATGATGTTTAAGTCTTGAAACACAAAGAATCACAAGTCCTCTCTCCTTGAGGCACCAAAATCGAAATTAGGCATAGAGAGTGCGGAATCACTCTTGTTGATCTCATGGCTTGGAAACGTGATGCTTGGGAGGTGGATTCCGACCTTGTGTTTTCGTAAGAGATAGGTGAACGTTGTGTGTAGTGTTACGGGTCCAAGAGTGGAATATGCTCTTGGGTTCTTAAGATTATACCTTCATTAAGTCTATCTAACTATCCCTTTACTTTTATTGTAATCTTGTAGTAGTTTGTGTTCTTGTAACCGTTTCTATCTCTTGTTAGTAAAACTGTGTGTTGTTCCTATCTTGTTATTGTTGTCCACCTCGTCATATTATTGCTGTTTTGGTGTATTTTACACCTTCAATATCTTGTTGTTATTGTGTTTTCATTGTTGTTGTGGTGAATCCAAGAGTGGTCACCAAAGGGGTCCTCGGTTCTTCAAACTTGTGGACTGATTTGGTGTTTGTTTTGTGTTTCCCTTGTGCTTCTTGTATCATTTGGTATCATAGCATGTCTAGATCTTGTTCCTACAAGAACACTCTTGGGCTTTCTTGATTAGAAAATTCAAAAAAAAAAATTATTGAAAAGCGGAAAAATAAAAAAAAAGTGCAATTTTCCCGTGTTGTGTTCTTGGCCGAAAATTGCGTTCTTGTTGTGACTTGGCCGAGATTTTTGTTTGTCTTGAGTGTTTCTAGTGTTATCTTTGTTCTTTACTAACTCTTGAGTCAATATCTAAGTTTGAGCTTTGTTGTTGTTGTCGTGAACAAGTAAGACCGTGTAGTAGACATTATTGTTGAAAAAATTGACTTGGCCATGTGTGTAGTTGTTGTTGTTGAAAGGAGTGTTGTTGTTGTGGTTCTTGGTGAATGTTGTTGTGTTCTTGAAGTTCTTCACAACCTTCATCTCTTGTTAAAACCGAAGACATAACACTAAAGAGACTTGGTCGTTTGTTGTTGTGGATTGGAGTTGGCCGTTGGAATTGTTGTTCTTGAAGATTGTTGTTATTGTTCTTGGTGTGTTTGTTGTGTTCTTGAAGTTCTTCACCTTCCTTCATATATTGTTAGAACATAAAGTGAGTGCTAGATCCTAAAAGGTGAAGGAAAAAGTGTATGTACTTGCTAGTCTTAAAAGACCCCCAACCACCAAAAGACTTTATATCACTTCTCAACTAATTTTCCATGATTTAAGGACCCATGTTTTAAGGAGAAGTACAAGAAAAAGTCAAATCTTGAAAATTGAAAAAGGCTCCAAGACTTATTTTTCCCTCTAAAACAAATTCCACCAATCCAAATTAATTTTTGACCAAGACTTCAACATTTGAGAATAACCACTTGATAAAACCGAACCAATACGTGGCCACCACGTCATCATTGCTACTGTTCACGCAATATTTTCGAGCTTAAATTTTAGATTTCTTAGTTTTATTTTGTTGTCTCTTAGTTTCGTTTAATTGATCCTGGTACTAATTAACAAGCTAGTAAACTTCTACTAGGTTGTCACTTAGTTCTTGAATCCGTTGTTCGTGTCTACGTTTCTTTTGTGCTTTTTCTCTTTTGTAAATTCGTTGTATCTTGTTGGTTCAAGTCCGTAAGCAAATTTTTTTGAGTTAACTCAAACGAAAATCTATTCCGGACCAAGGTGGGACTCCTCCCTCAATCACTCACGAAGTACTAGCTGGCTTTCAACACTTGTGAAATCAAGTGTGAGGTAAAAATCGAGAGTGAGAGTGTGGTGAGGCATTTTTAAGCTAACAAGTTTGTTTGTTTTGTTGTTCGTTGTTGTCTTTTCTTAGGTACCATGGCGCCACTAATCTCGATGCCATATTTGACCGTATCACCGACAATATTAAAGACATGAAATGACACGTTGAAAGGCTACACCAATTGGTATCCACACTTATCCCAACAAATCCAAAATCTAAGGTCCAAACACCTTGTGGTGAGAGCTTCCCAAAGGAAGTTGCTGCCCAAACTTGTGAAGGACTTTCACACCAAGGTAAAGACGAACGTACTCATGAACGTCAAGGTAAAATAGTTATCTCTTATACTTTGGTACATATGGATGATGAACGTGTGACTAATAAGCCGTTGAGTGTGAGTAGTAGCTTACCTACGTATGAGTATATTGATTCCTTACCACTTGTGAATGATGTACATATTGTGTGAGTGGATACACTAGTTGATCCTATAGATGACCGAATTGAATCTTCTAGTAAGATCGATTTGTGTCCACCTAGTGTTAAAGCTATTGTGTTGAATGAAAGTACATCGTCGAGTGAAATTTGTATTGACCAACTTGTGTGTAAAACTTTCCCACCACTTGAGAATATATGTTATATGATTACTGAGTCTCAAGTGAGTGAAGAATTTGAAAATGTTGGTCAAGAAAAAAGGAGTGAACCCGTGATCCTCTGTTGTTGTAAAGATTCTAATGTTTGCTTGGCTCATAGGGTTAATCGTGTGCTTGACATATCTTTGAAACTTGATAATGATTCCTTAGAGAGTGAAAGTAAAAAATTTGTCCACGGGTTAGATCATTCACTCTTTAGGTACAATGTCTTGTTTGAAGGTAGTTTAAACACTCCTAATAGGCCTAGTGGTGAAAATGATGGTATAGCTTGCCTTGGAAGCTATATTCTATATGCTAACCCACTATGGTGTGACAACATTCCTCTTAAAGATAGAAATCTCTTCTTGGAAGATGAGAGTACTCTTAAGGGTAAGGAATGTGTGGTCTTGGAAATTACTTCTTTTTCTACTTTGTGTGGCTTTTCTGAGGACACCATAGTAGAAGTAGAATTGAATGCTACCTTTCTCTACTCTCTTTACTTATGATGATATGTATGCCAATGTAGAGAGTAGGCTGTATGGTTGTGGTAACGACTACGGGAAACGGGTGTGTTGTTTAGACCCGTGTCTATGGCCACTCTTCCCATTTGATCCCGGTGCCATCTTAGGGTGGGGGAGATTTAGTCTCGGCTTAGGTGAATTTCTTTTGGGTGCTTATCATAGTCAAGTCTTTGGTGAATTTGTCGATGGCTTCATAATGTTTAACACTAAAGACTCTTGGTTATATGTTAAATATGAACCACCTTGGCATGTCGAGACTTGTTGTTGGCCGAAACTTGAACTCAAAGAGTCCTCAGTTTCTTTTTTTGGTGTAGGCTGTTTTGAGTGCATACCATTATTGTTTATTTTTGCTAATCCTAACCCTCATGCCATGCCATGAAGAAGTGTGCTTGTTTGTCTCTCTTTGATTTTGTAAGGAATGGATTCGAGGTCAAATTCTTTTTAAGGAGGGGATGATGATACAAGTACGACCACGAAGATGGATGCATGTGAGAATGTAATGAACCCGGGGCTTGGAGTGTGCGAGTGAAGAACTTAAAACACACCAAACCGACCCTAATCTCACACTTGAAGTGTAAAAAGGAGCCTTGGAACACAACAAGGTAGCCCCTAAATACACTTGAAGGAAGCCTAGCTCTTAAAAGGGCATTTTGGACATTTTGTATTTTATTTGTAACCTAGTATAAATAGAACATTGTAGGGCTTTTAGACTTAGATTATTCATGATGTTTAAGTCTTGAAACACAAAGAAACACAAGTCCTCTCTCCTTGAGGCACCAAAATCGAAATTAGGCATAGAGAGTGTGGAATCACTCTTGTTGATCTCATGGCTTGGAAACGTGATGCTTCGGAGGTGGATTCCAACCTTGTGTTTTCGTAAGAGATAGGTGAACGTTGTGTGTAGTGTTACGGGTCCAAGAGTGGAATATGCTCTTGGGTTCTTAAGATTATGCCTTCATTAGGTCTATCTAACTATCTCTTTACTTTTATTGTAATCTTGTAGTAGTTTGTGTTCTTGTAACCGTTTCTATCTCTTGTTAGTAAAACTGTGTGTTGTTCCTATCTTGTAATTGTTGTCCATCTCACCATATTATTGCTGTTTTGGTGTATTTTACACCTTCAATATCTTGTTGTTATTGTGTTTTTATTGTTGTTGTGGTGAATCTGAGAGTGGTCACCAAAGGGGTCCTCGGTTCTTCAAACTTGTGGACTGATTTGGTGTTTGTTTCGTGTTTCCCTTGTGCTTCTTGTATCAATAACCCAATAATTTTTTTTAAAAAAAACCCACTAAAAATCGTTAATCCAATAATAATAAGTCAATAACATTTTTATCAATTCGATTTTTGCACACCCCTATATATCACTGTCTCTAGCAACTCAACAATCTGTAGGAACTAATTTAAGCATAGCAAATAATACCAATATCGAGTACCAAAACATTACAAGTCACTAAAATTTAAGCAATTACTAATTATATAATTCAAACTTCCGAATCAATATTCCGTCAAATGCACAAAAGAGAGAAGTTTGATAGCAAATACACAATACATTATCGAAAACAACAGTGTGTGAATAATAATTTCTTCCAAACCTTATGAAGCTAAGTTCTTCCAACCCATAGGTGTCACTATTGTTGTTTCTTGAATCGTTCCAACATAGACGGAGCCACCTTAAACGAAGGGTGGTCAGATGAACACCCTTCGTTGAGTAATTACGTGGTCTACAAAGGTTAAATGTTAGCTATTATGACTAAATATTTAATTTTGCACACTCTTAACATAATTGGGAAGAAAAATTGCACACCCTTTGCTAAATTCTTGGCTCTGTCACTGCGTTCCAACCACACCTTACGAAGATTTTGATTTTTGGCCATGAATCTTAGCTAAAGTGTCGCTTTGCACCAAATAATCAAAAGCATCACCGAGGAACTCTTCCATATAACCTTCCATTGCTATAACTTCTTCATACAACTTTGTCTCATCTAGATGACTATCAAACATCCTACCAATTGTCGTTGCCACTTATCGAAACTTTATTGATATATCACCTATGACATCTTGCACCTCAAAAGAACGTTTTCTTTTGCGACTTGCCTTAACTTGAGAAGCTTCAGTCACTTGCACATCCTTTTCCGTGGTTGGTCCTTCAATGTCATTATCATTATCTTTCTAGAAAACAAGTAAAATCTATATCTTCAATTGACTTAGCACAATCTCTCCTAACTCGATCATTCCCACACACAAAAGACATTTCGTCAAATATATCAATTCTTTTTGTTGATGAACTTATCATGATTGGAATGTGACTACAATACAAAGATTAGAGAAAATTTGGTATCAAGTTTATTTGGTTTTAATAGGTTAATGTAACATAAACAGACCATAACAAGCACAACAACTAAAAAAGATGGATGCAGTAAACCATAAAAAAAAAAAAATTCTCAACCAAAAACAAAAGTTGGTTCAACTGTTTACAAAGTTAACAGTAAAACATTCACAAAAACATAAAATGGAAGAAGATATAAAAACTCAAAAATATAGTTTATTCTTTTCTTAATCCCTCCCTAGGAGCTCCCACCTTTTTTTTTGCTCCCTTGGTGACTCGAACCTTTGAGTTGGAGATAGGGAAAACAGGGGAATTAATGGCTGAAACAAGTTGCTCTATGCTCTGATTTATGTTTCTAATAATACTGGACCATGATAAAATCTTGTCCAGGTTTAGCCATGATTGATTGCCTGGTCTTTCTTCTATTTGCCCTTAGCATTTGAAGTTTCAAGCCCTTAGATGTGACCAGATTTTGGAAAGTCATATGTACTGAGAGGGAGTTCGGTTGATAATTCAAAATTCATCTGTACATGTATTTGGTTAGGGGTAAGGTAGGGATGTAGGGTAGGCATGGAGGGAGAATTTGATGGTTGTGCTATATGATCCTTAGATCCTTAGTGCAGCCTGTCCTACTTCTCCAATAGGACTTGTATTCTACTAGCTGTTAGTAACGTATCAGTGTATGTCATTTTCATTTCAATATTCAGTAAATGACTTTAAGATATTTTGAAATGCGAACAGGTCCACTGCAGATTGCCTGGTTAAATTTCTTCAAAAAGGTTATACCTCTTAACCGATGTCTTTTGAACTGAGTTTTGGAGGCGTTCAACTTTGGTAATTTGGTGCTAACAGTTGAGCTCTTGAACTAATTTTAATGCCAGGTTGTACTTCGTATTGGTGATGGGAAGGCACGTGGGCGACTCGTTAGTAAGTTCATTAAGTGCTATCTTCAGATAACAACTTTTTTTTTAAAAAAAATAATTTTCTCCAGAGATGATAGTGAGCTAAACACTATTCTTTTTATTTTAACTAGTATACATACCTGCGCGCAATGTGCGAACAATATTAAAAAATTATAATCTTATTTATTTGATCAAATTGAATTGTTATTGTCATTAGTTCAAAGGTCACAACCTATCTTTAACATAACTATATAACCTTTGCAATCAAATTCAACATTATTTGCCGTCTTCTTTTTTATGATTTTTTAATTTATTTTACTGTAGTTACTTTTAATTGGGTAATTTTGAATGTTTTGTATGTTAATAGTTTGACAACAAAAAGTTACACATAGTCAATATTCTAAAAACAACAACAACAAAAATGGAAAGTAATTAAGTTTTAAAATTTATACATGAAATCACAACTAATAAGTAAAATTTCATGTTGTAAGATTAAGCCTATTAAAAAACATATAATCTCTATTTTATGTTTGATTAAGTATTTCATTATACAAAGTTTGATCGCTTTATTTTTTAAAAATCTCTTCATAAAAGTTGTTTCTTACTTATCCAATAGTCAACTGTCTTAAATCTTTTCATTCTCAAAAAATAGCTATCAAGAAATAGTGATATCATATATGTATGAAGCAAACAAAAGACGTCAATAAGCAAATGCATAAATTGTCTCTTTTGAATAGTTTCGTCTAAACATATTCGTTTTCCTAACCATATGAAGGGTGTTGTACTTGCTTTTCCTTATAGATAATAAAGTAGTTTGGAAAAAATAGTCAAATTGACAACTCAAGTTGTCCACTAATTCTGTAATTTCTACTTGCGCAAGTACTTATCTCAGTTCCTCCAAAATATCCTGTAATAAGTAACATAATCATCAACTAATTATTTGGCATAAGAAGACATTTTATGGAGTCACCATTTTAGGTGAAAATTTCGTTCACTAAATTGATAGTGTAATAAAGAATTTATTTGAGATTAATTTTTTTTTACTATTGATATTTCTTTCTCCAATATGCTCTTCTTTGCAACTATCTTCTTATAAAAAAGAAATTAATTATTACAAATTAACGGAAAAAATTGTAAATATAATATGGAGAAAAGCGTGTATTACCTGGTATAATAAAAGTAATTTATATTGCATGAGACAAATAATGATAATTATAAGATAAAAATGCCACAATTTCAAGATTGATGGCAAGAGCTCATTATAATATAGGACAAAATACTACTTGTTCACATCTAATAGTATTTGTGGCTAGTTTAGATAGTCATGCTACATTACGAAATAATAGTCTATTTTTCTTGAATCGGTATAAGGTTAGTGCTAGTGGCAAAGGGCTAGAGTTGCTGCCTTGATGAAGGGAGATCGATTGTAACTGTACACATCTCATTTTTTTAACTTGAAGTAGAGGGTCTATCGAAAACAACTACTCTATCTTTAAGGTTAAGTCTGCATACACCTCCTCCACAGACCATATTTTGTGGGATTCCACTGAAAATATGGCTTGTGGAGGAGGTGTATAATTGTGGAGTATCTTTGTTCAATTGGATGGAATTAGCATAATTTGGTTAATATCTTCGTCTCATCAAGATGAAGCAACACTTGAGGGTCTTTGAAACGTTCATTTTGTGGAGAGATGAATGGAGTGATGGTGTCTGATATTTGTCTTTCCCGTCCATGATTGGCATCACCACTCCTCTCTTGACTGGACTAACATAGCCCAACTGGTAAGTCTTGCCAAGAATTCCTTCGACATCATCTTTATATATATTGAAAAACTTCAACTATGTCTCCAAATGAGCAAAAACATCTCTTGGTAACTGATAGATGTGAATATTTGTTTTCTTTCTCTGTAATGGGGACTACCTTTACATCCAATTGCAGAAACTGTGAACCTTATGCTATAAAGATCATCAATCCTTTTGACCAACACTGATCTCTCGGTAGCGTTAACACTCAATTCTGCATCTTCCTCAACCGGGACATCAACTGTCTCACTCACTGTTCCACTGTGACTGTACAGTAAGAGCATCAACATTTTCATCCCATTATGACACTTCCTTTGGTCGTACAATTAATGTATGGATGTCAAACATGTCTGACAATGCTTGAACCCATGTAAAATCGCACTTTCTTTCTTGTAGTTGTGTACCAATAAACTGTGCATTAATATGGAGGCTGTCATCTGAGACATTAGCAAATTTAGTTTTCTTTGCTCCATGTTTTGTCAATTTGTTTTTTCTTACTTTCTCTTTTCTTTTTTAGTTCGTTTTGAAAAGAATGTCTCTTTCTTTTCTTTGACAACGCTTTACTTTCTTAAACTCCATAGCAACTCAAGATCAGACAACAAATTGAGACGGAGAAAGTATTAATTACCTGAAGAGTTCCATGAACATAAAAGAGAATTTTGAGTTTTTTTCTGCTACATTTTTCTGTGTAGGAGAGTCTTATTGTGAGTATGCCAGCAGGCATCAAGAATCCCATTGAAGCCCATAGTAAAATTCCATGAATTTCAATTTCAAATATCTTGTGTGAATTCACCTATACAACACTTCGCATTACTTGTTAAAGAGTATTAATAAAATTCTAATATTAGCATCCTATTATCTGCAAATTCCATGTATAATCTGCATATTAGACACTTATTTCGAAGGACAAATAAGAGACAACAACAATAACATATCAGTGTAGTCCCACAAAGTGGAGTTTGGAGATAGTTGAATTTACGCAAATCTTATCTCTACCTCAAAGATAAAGTAGAGAGATTGGTTTTTTGGTAGGCTCGCGGCTTAGGAACAAATAAGAGAGTCAAACAAAAACTAACATCAAAAGTCAATGTCTCAAAAATACTAAACTTAAAGGATGTACGAATCTTAAATGATGCACCTCTCTACTATAAAGGTGATCCAATATTCCCAGTTATGATAGACCAAATGTTGTACAACATATGATAATTCTTAAAGCAACTTAAGTACTTAAATTTGCAAGTTTCATAAGCTAAACTTCACAACTATGTCCAATGTAAGCCTGTCCAGTGGACCGGGCTGACCCGGCTCTACCCGGCCCACTTAGAGGACCCAACCCAGTTTGATCCGGCCCGGTAAGCCCTAGGGCTTTAGGGTTTCAGGTCTCGAACAAGTTATTTTTTTAATTTGGATCCGGTTAACCCAGCTCGAATCAAGCCCGGTTCAGGCCCGCCGGTTAACCGGCCCGGCCTGAAATCAATTTTTTTTTTGGGGGGTTTTTTAAAATTAGTATATAACTTAGTATATAACTATATCTATATATATTGTAATGTATACGTATTGTAGTATATTTAATTTAAAGTATTACATATACATAATGTAGAGTGTATATATGTGAATATATCTTCTATAGACGTGTATATTTAACGTATACATATGTATATGTCTTATAAATTAGTATATAACTATATCTATATACTTTGTAATGTATATATATTGTATTATATTTAATTTAAATTATTACATATACATAGAATAGAGTGTATATATGTGAATATATCTCCTATAGATGTGCATATTTAACGTATACATGTGTATATGTTTTATAAATTAGTATGTAATTATATCTATATATATTGTAATGTATATATATTGTAGTATATTTTATTAGTAGTAGTATATATACATTGAATGGTGCGTACACATGTGTACATATCTTCTATAGATATGTATATTTAACGTATACATGTATATATGTTTTATAAATTAGTATATAACTATATCTATATATATTGTAATGTATATATATTGCAGTATATTTTATTAGTAGTAGTATATATACCTTGAATGGTGCGTATACATGTGTATATATCTTCTATAGATGTGTATATTTAACGTATATATGTGTATATATTTTATAAATTAGTATATAACTATATATATATATATATATTATAGTATATTTTATTTAAAGTAGTACAAATATAATTAATGGTATGTATATATGTTTATATATCTTCTATATATGTATATATTTAAGGTATACATGTGTATATATTTTATAAATTACTATATAACTATATATATAGTGTGTGCATATATTGTAGTGTATATATATTGTAGTATATTTTATTTAAAATAGTACATATATTGAATGGTAGGTATATGTGTATATATCTTCTAAAGTAGTATATATTTAACGTATAAGTGCATATATGTTTTATAAATAACTATATAACTATACATATAGTGTGTGTGTATATATTATAGTGTATATAGATTGTAATATATTTTATTTATAGTAGTACATATATATTGAAAGGTCCGTATATATGTGTATATATCTTCTATAAACGTATATATTTAACGTGTACATGTGTATATACTTTATAAATTAGTATATAAAGATATGTGTGTGTGTATATATATATATATTGTAGTATATTTTATTTAAATTAGTACATATATATTGAATGTTGCGTATATATGTGTATATATCTTCTATAAACGTATATATTTAACGTATATATGTGTATATGTTTTATTAATTAGTATATAACTATATATATATATATATATATATATATATATTGTAGTATATATATATATTGTAGTATATTTTTTTTAAAGTACTACATATATATAAAATGGTGCGTATATATGTGTATATATCTTCTATAGACGTATATATTTAACGTATAAATGTGTAAATGTTTTATAAATTAGTATATAACTATATATATATATATATATATATATATATATATATTGTAGTATATATTTTACTTAAAGTAGTACATATATATTGAATGGTGCGTATATTTGTGCATATATCTTCAGTAGATGTGTATATTTAATGTATACATGTGTATATATTTTATAAATTAGTATATAACTATATATATATTGTAGTATGTACATATATTGTAGTATATGTTTTACTTAAAGTAGTACATATTTATTGAATGATGCGTATATTTGTGTATATATCTTTTACAGACATGTATATTTAATGTATACATGTGTATATGATTTATAAATTAGTATATAACTATATATATATTGTAGTATATACATATATTGTAGTATACGCTTTACTTGAAGTAGTACATATATATTGAATAGAGCGTATATGTGTGAATATATCTTCTATAGACGTGTATATTTAACGTATACATTTGTATATCTGTTTTATAAATTTGTATATATATATATATATATATATATATATATAT